>NC_141082.1:13395892-13630892 GCF_041138505.1 Cibotium barometz | reverse complement strand
ATCGAATGGAGGAGGAGCAGCCTTTTTTTTAATTCTCCGTGCAGAGCAGACGTATTCGGCTAGCGACGATGATAGCTTCAATCCCCTACAGGAGCTGCAACAAATTCCCCCTGTAGATAGATATTCGCATGAGAATATCCATACTTTTAGTATCCAAACGGTTTCTGAACTTGTTTTTATGATGTGTTTTTATGATGTTTTGCACACTGAAACCTCTTTCACATATCACAGTGCTACAACATTATAACAATGCAACTCATGACAAAGCAAGTAAGCTAGGATATGTCAAACACCACACTTTATTTCTACTAATCAAACTCCATGTGTATTTGAGAGATTTCTCTTTCCAATCAGATACACCTTGTACCTTAAAGCCATGGATATCCTTTCCTAAACATCTTTCACCTATCATTGCATCAATCTAAGTGACATCTTGTAAAGTGATAGTATTCCCATAATGATTAACCAATGCATCTAATTCAAGTGCCCCATAGCTCTTCAACTCTTTGGAAGAAGGAAACCCAAGAGGAGAAAGGATATTAAAGTCTTCAAAATGCATGAATCAACAAATCTGATTTGTAACTATGATTTAACTTGCAAGCATAATTGTGTTTGAAAATCAAGAGCTTGTACTGAATCACTACCAATCACACACCTTTATATCTTAACACCATAATACATATCTCCCTTCATTGCCTTTCGCAACATCCACAACCAACTATGTTGTCACACCAAACCATGGTATAGATGGAAATCCAAATCCATCATGTCCCTGAATATTCACATTGATGTCCAAAGGACCAACATCAAACTCTACATCTAACATTGCAATTTTGGAGCCTATCAAACTTGTCACATTAACAAAGCTTTTTTGGAAAACAAGAGATAGAGTAGCTAAGTGATAAAAAATATCAGCCAAAAAGTGCAGCATGTATAGAAACCTAAAATTTGCAACCACCTTGTGCCTTTCACTCTCTTCTTTCATGCACAAGAGAAGAGGCTCCAAGGCCCCACATACCCTTACCACAACTTTGTGTCTACTACTGAGCCATCTTAGCTTATGATATAGATGTATTAAGATAATTATATATATACATGAATATATATACATACATACATATATATATATATATATATATAATTATCTTAATACATCTATATCTATCTATATATATCTATATATATCTGTCTATATATATCTATATATATCTATATATATCTATCTATATATATATATTTAGATATATGTATCTATCTATACATATATATCTATATCATATATATCTATATATATCTATTTGTATATATATATATATCTATCTATACATATATATATCTATATAATATAATCAAACTCAATGATACAAGGAGTATGTTGAGGAAATCAAACTCAGTGACTCTTTTCATGATGCATCTACTAGCCATGATGATAATGGCAGAAATCAGGCTTTCTATTCACAAAGGGGATTTAGAGACAGGGGGAGATTTGCATCATGTGGTGGTGGTAATGGTCGTGGATGTCAGGACAAGTCACAATGAGTGTGGTGTGAATTATGGAGTTTTATGCATATGGTGGACCTCGTAGTAGGGAACACCCTTCTTAACATGTATGGAAATGCAAAGCTTTGATGCCAGATGAGTTAAAAGAAATTCAGTGGGTGCCAGTGTTGCGAGAACTCATCCAAGTCCCTCGAGCCATCAAAAAGAGCTTCTCTCAGCTTGTTGGTCCAGAGCTGGCATGGGCAGATTTTTACTATATAAATGGGCAATTGCAATGGTACACAGTTCTTACTATTGCCCACAGAATCAACACTGTCATTTATTGTGATAGACTCTTGTTTTTGGCACATGCGAGGCAGCATATGAGAAGCCGCTACATAGAGGTCTTTAAGGGACATCCATCTGACAAGCAGTAGGGTGCATTGCGTATGGTTGGACGAGGAAGTGCTAATGGGACTGGGAGTGGAAGCATCATCAACACCAGAATACCTAGATTTGCTGGAACTACCGACATGGGATACACGGGCGTCATACGCATGAGAGGCATGCCCTCTAGTTGCACCTTGGCTGACATCGTTTTTTTTTCAAAGGCATGCAAATTGTGTATGATGGGATATTTCTTTGTACTCATGGAGATGGTCGGCCTACTGGCGGGTGGCAGCTTACGTGTAATACCTTGGGGAAATGTCTCGAAGAAATACAAGCTATAAACGAGCGCAGCCTTTTTTAAAATGGAAGGCCGATTCTTAAGCTGAAAAAGGTGATGGAACGCCGCATCTCTTGCGGGAAAAAGAGGGGAAATAACCAGAGCGTGGGGCGAAAAAAAACCAGTGTGCAGAAATCATAACCAGAGAGGAAAAAGACCAGTGCTTGCAATTTCTGGAGGACGGCGACTGTTCATGATGTCCTGGATTTCAAACTGAAGAGGAAATGAAGAGTAATAAGAGGATACGATTCTCAGAAAAACTTCATACTACATGTAAAACTATCTGACGCCTACAGCAAGGTGCGAATAAAAGAAAAGAAGCGAAATCTGAAATTCGTTTCTTTTTCTTTTAAAAAAAGATAAGCGAATGCTTTTTTTTTACACTTACAAATTTCAAAATCCTAAGGTTTCCCTCAAAAGGCTTTCGAATGAGGTCTTGTGTAAGTTTTTTTTATTATTACTTTGGAGAACCTTGAAGCTTGGATTTCAAATTCTATTTAGCTGGGTTTTTGAATGCAAGATAGGGAACTTTCAAAAATCACAAGATTATGTGGTACATATGCTATGTTATTTTGCTTGTGAGATGTTAGAATATTAAGGCAGGTTTTCAGGTGATAAAGAGTATCTTGAAATGATGGTTTTGATGGCACTGGATGTAAAGAATGTAAATGGTCACTTGTATATTGGAAAAAATTGAAGGTCTTGTTATGCCTACATGTGAATGGTTCAAAGGATTTGGAGAAAGGAGTCAGTGAGTAAAGGAACAAGCATTTGGTATGCAATTTTGTGCAATCATCAGGATGAATTCAAGGATGTATTGAGGTGAATCGACACATGTATATGTCATTGAAAATGGTGATGTTCAATACTCCTTGGGAAATTTTGTGTGTGAGTTTCCTTGTTAGATTTGGTACCCACTCTCACAGCTAGAAGTCTCGTACTTTCCTGGCTATACCGCACACGTCACGACAACGCGGCGGCAAAAACCTACCCAGGTCTTGACCAACCTTGGTATGGTAAAAAATGGTGTGCTTCCGGTACGATGGGCGAGGGCCGACCAAGCAGTCCCTGAGTGAAGTGCTAAGACACCTAAGCCTCGAGGATCCTGGAGGGTTTTGACCAGGCGATGCACGGGCTCGCGGTGCTTAGGACACCCATGCATATGTCATGGAAGATATATGTTATATGATGGACCAATGTTTATTGTAATCTGCTATACTGGATCTCGTTGGGGCTGGCCAGCTGGTCTCAACGGAGAGTCCAGAGTGATACTATTTTTTGTGAGAAACAAGGATTGAATGAAAATTTTGAGTCATGACATCTATAACCAATAATTGTTTGTCAATGGATTGTTTTATAAGTTAAAGTTTAAAGAGGAGTGTGTGCGTATCTATATTCTAAAGCAAAATTTAAGAAAGGCATTCAATTATGGGTGGACTGCAGCCATACATGATGTAACTCCAGAGGAGAGGTTTACTGGGCAGAAAACTTGATTTGTCTCATCTGAAAGTCTTTGGATGCATTGCATATGTGCATGTGCCAGATGAGCTGAGAACTAAGCTGGATCTAAAAGCTAAAAAATGTGTGTTTATTGGGTATTCCCTTGAGCAAAAGGGATACAGGTGTTATAACCCTACTACACGTGAGTTGAAGGTAAGCAGGGATGTTGTTTTTGAAGAGATGAGCAACTGGTATGCTGCTGAAAAAGAAGCTGTTGTTGGGGCTGATGTGAGTGGAAATGTGGTTGCACAGAATGCAAGTCAACAATCATAGTCTTTTAGTGGACCAGAAGAGTCCTCATCTAGTGGTTCAGTTGATAGACCATGGAATGGTAGGCTGCATCATAATACTAGTCCTACAAATGTGATTAGTACATCACATAAAGGCAAAGAGAAAGTGATTGAGTCCCTTAGTATGCCTGACATTTCTGCAGGGCATTCTCATGTTGATGGAGAGTCTAGTAGCTCAGAGATGAGCCTTGATGAGGATCTTGGGATACCAGCTATGAGAATCCTGGTGTAAAGAAGGCTATGGAAGCCATGAATGCAAAGCTGCAAAGATATGAAAGAGTTAAGAATCCCGTGCAGAGGTTTACCTATGATGGTTATGTGGCACATCGCTATGCATACATGGCAAAAGTTGTACAGGTTGTAGAGCCCACATGCATTGATGAGGCTGTTGGAAATATGTGTTAGGAGAAAGCTATGGATGAGGAGATGGATGCACTATATGAAAATGAGACTTGGGATTTAGTGCAATTTCCTGAAGGCAAGAAAGCCATTGGATGCAAGTGGACATACAAAGTAAAACATAACAGTGATGGAAGCATAAGCAGGTACAAGGCTAGATTGGTAGCCAAAGGATATGCGCAGACATATGGCATTGATTATGAGGAAACTTTCAGCCCAGTTGCCTAGATGGAAACAGTGAGAGTTGTGATAGCAATGGCTGCATCAAAGCAATGGTCTTTACATCAGATGGATGTAAAGAGTGCATTTGAGTGAAATTGCTTACATATCAGTCTGGTATCATTACAAAGTCCCCGTCCCAAGGATCCAAATTGCGGAGCAACATGATAGGAGCATTGTAAGATTCCTCCCTCTAGATTTTGAGATGTAAAGGTGTAAGAACCTCCCCTTCTGTCTCTTGTAATCATCCCCCCTCAGAAATGGAAAAAGATCTTGTTTTACCCAATTTTGGCCTAGACAGAGAAAATGTCTAGAGAGAGATAATTCAAAATTGAGATATTTTTGGATATAAAAATTCTCCTAATATCTAAAATGAATTCCCCTAAAACACAAGTTCAAAATCCCGGGGCCTCCACCTTATAGACCTGTAGGTGTAGCACATTCGTTCAAAAGGATGGGTTTTAATATAAATCTCACTTACAGTTTTAAAAAGAAAGGAGGGGTATTACAATTGTGCCTGGAAAAAATAAAATAAGGAGTGTTTTTATTCACGAAACTTCAGAAGTAGGGTACTATTCTAGTGGTATGACATAATTTTGGTATGACATAATTTTGTTGGGGTCTAGGTAGAGGGTTCAAATCTAGTAGTGTTTTTTGGCCCCACACTTTAAAGTTCTTTTTTTGCTCCACACTCTATTTAACATTTTTTAAATTTGAAGTGAAGTGTTTTAAATTAGTTGCTGTAAAAGAGAGAAGCAATAAAGAAACATCTCACGTAATGATGCTCTCTCTTTACTACTCCCTCCTTCCTTTTGGACGCCTCTTCCCCCTTTCTCTATCTTTGTGCTCTGATTTTTTTTAAATCCCCTTGTATAATCTATTCGATTGTGGGTTCACTCTTCACTCTAATGGCTTGTGGGTTAGCTTAAAGAGGGTTTTGATTCTTGCAGGAGGACAATGGGCATATTGCTACTAATGGGCTGCTTGTGGGTTATCTCAAAGAGTTTCTATGGGTTGAGATTTTCATTCTTGCTGGATAATAGGAAGATTGCTTTCTTCTTCTACTAATGGGCTGATTTCTTTCCTCTTATTCTTCCTTTCAAAGGTGAAAGAAGTTCCCAAATCTCTTCTTCAATCAATAAACCTTTACAATGAAGTGATTGAATGAATCACTATGCACTTCTTCTATAAATTTTACTCCCTCACTTGATTTTCCTAAACATAAAGTGTATTAACATTTTCTTTTAAAACTAATTTTTATATGCAGTGAAAAGTTTCTTCCTAAATAGCTAGTTCTCTTGTTGTGCAGGGCAAATATTCTCTAATTATTGCTTCTTATTTGCAATATTTACGGCTACAAGCAAAGAAGAAGTTTATTATCTACAAATTTTACAACTCAAAGAGAAGGTGAGTGTGCTTTAGAGTTCATGATTTTTTCTTTCATATAAACTAATAGAGAAGGATTATATAAATTTATAGAGAAGGATTTCTATAGTGTTTTAGAATACTAAGAATTCAATCTAGTAGTAATCCTCATGCATTTTTTTCCAATAGAATTTTATGTAGCTCTCAAGTAAAGTAGATTTGCCTTATTTTTTGCAAGCTCTCTCAAGCTTTATGGTTGAAATCAAAGAAAATGAGTGTGGTCCTATTGCAAGAGAGAAGAAATTTCTTTTAATTTTTCTTTCATATTTTTTCAATAAATAGAGACCTTGTAGATATTTTATGCCCATTAAACTATTTATTGGCATCCCTCATAATGTTTGATATTTTCTCTTTTATGGTTATTTTGAATGTAGGATCGATCATTCATGGCATCCAAGGCTCGCATTAAGGTGTTTGACCATGGGGATAGTGAAAAGAAGTTGTTGGGTTATGTTAGAGTGATGGGAGATTATACCTATAGTGCCATACGCAAAGAGATTGTGCAAGATGGCATTGTAAGTGAATCTTTTGAGTTTGTTATTGAAGATGAAGATGATGATGGAGTGTGCACATTGAATGCCACACAAGAAGAGCGTTGGCAAGTGGAGAGCAACAAAACTGTTGGCATAAAGAGGTGTTTAAGCATGGCTGATGGTGGCAGGCCCGCAAAGCGCATTTGTAGAAGCTTAAATGTTGCCTTAGAAACTAGTGACATGAATGCAAGGGAAGAGGGTGAGAATGTTCATGGTAGCAAGGTCAACATGCTGAAGAGTTCTTTACTACCAAAAGAAACTCTTGACCTTTGGGAGGTCCAATGTGACAAGACTCGTAAGAATTTGAGGAACAGAAATCCACCTAGAGATGACAATTTTTAGCTTACAACCGAAGATGTCAATGACAAGCCTTTGATTCGAATTTGGTGTGATGAATGTAAAAGTTTTTATGGATCGGGAATGACTGGAGGCAAGCAGACCGCATACTCATGCTTATCAAACTTCTTAAGATTTCACATTCGTCAAGGACAATCCCATACAAAACGGTACCTTTCCAATCGAGGGCTAAAGATCGATGCAACAGGACAAAGAAAATGATTGTGATGATGCGGTGGCAATTTTGGCGGCTATCGAGGAGATGAATAATTTCAAAAACACTCATGAAGGTAAGCATCAACTTATTTCTTAATTCTTTGCAACCAAACTATTATCTCTTATGTAACACCTTTGTTAAGCTCATGCAAGACACTAATTTCAGCCCCTTGTATTGGTTTTTTTAAAGGATTTTTGCTTGTTCTTTTTAGTGTTAATTTTCAGCTGATTTTTCTTTTCTTTTCTTCTCTCAAGATCTTGTTTCTTCATGTAGGGGCTGATTTTCAGTTGGTTGAAGCCACCTTGCATGATTACAAAGATAGAAGCACTGTCAGAGTGGTGTGTAAGTATGATGGGAAGTGGCTGCACTTATGTCCTCGTGGTTCAGATTTGCCAACAATTCTAATGGAACATATTAATGGAAAGTCTCACACCATTGCATGGAGCAAGACCACACCACATCAGTCTTCTTCACTCTTGACTGGATCTTGTGGGCGACCTAAAAAGCATTTTGACAAAGATCCACGCCAACAAACCTTGGGTGCTTTTCTCACATCAACAAAAGAGCGTTCAAAAGTGCCTTCTATCCCCACAGGTACATCATGCTTGCCTTCATCCAATCTTACTATCTTGTGTTGGGGATTATGGCAGCATACAATTCATGTTAGTGGTCGTGAGGTTGATATAAAACCTCTCCTATAAGATCTAAAGATGGGACGAGAGTGGTTTTGTGAGCCATATACAAAAGCATCTTTGCATAATGGAGATATGGAGTACATGGTAGATGGATACTTTAGGCATATACATTGCCTTCGTATCTCAAGCATTGGAATGCCTTTTCAAAGTTTTACATGCAAGCATTGCAAGACAATTCCATCATGTGGTGATTTTTGCATGAGAGTGTATCGGGAGAGTATTTCCATTGAGAAGAGAGGAGAAAGGCAAACGGGCAAAGGAATGCAGCTAGATTACCTTGGAATTGAAGAGCTGAAAAGTGTCTCAGTTGGGACCAAGAAGAAATTACGAGAAGCAGGTAGAAATTTATGGTGGCTGAAGGCAAAGATTGTGGTGCTTTCCGTGAGAATCAGATCCTTGAAAGAGGCCAACTATGAAAGCATTAATAGAAAAGATGTGAGGCGATTTTGCAATAACATCATTGAGGCTTGCAGGCAAGGTAAATTTGGAGGCAAATCAGCTTTATGGGACTTCCTTCAAGACATTGCAAAGAATGCATTAAGATCCGAAAAGGGTCAAAGATTCACAGAATCAACAAAGACCATTTTTAAGTCGTGAAGCTATGGGGTGGGCCATGCTTACATGATTTTTTGAGTGTAAACCTTGGAGGGCCATCCATGTCAACCACTAGGAGACACCGAAGAAAATCAACTTACTTTCAGTCAGGGGAGCATGAGGGCATCCTGATGTAGTGACCTATGCCTGCATCTTGAAATCATGTGCCACAATTGAAGCTGCTGACAAGGGCAAACAAATCCATGACAAGATTGCAAGGCAGGGGCTGCTGCAGAACGACATTGTGCTGGGTGGTGCTCTAGTGGACATGTATGCCAAGTATGGTGCTGTTTCAAAGGCGCGACAAGTGCTTGATGGGCTGCCTTCTCGCAACAACATTGTGCTGGACAGTGCTCTAGTGGACATGTATGTCAAGTGCGTTGCTGTTTCAAAGGTGCGATAAGTGCTCGACGGGCTGGGATGTTGTCTCTTGGAATGCACTGATTGCAGGGTATGCACAAGGTCACGCTGAGCAAGCACTGAGCTGCTTTGAAGAGATGCAGCGTGAGGGCATCCTTCCAGATGCAGTGACCTTCACATGCATCTTGAAAGCATGTGCCATGGTCGGAACAGCGTGACAAGTGCTTAACAAGCTGCCTCCTCAGGATGTTGTCTCTTGGACTGCATTGATTGCAGGGTATGCACAAGAAGGTCATACCAAGCAAGCACTTGCCTGCTTTGAAAAGATGCAGCATGAGGGCATCCTTTCAAAGGCAGTGACAGGTGCTTGTGTGCTCACTGAGGTCTAGTAGAAGTGGGCCAAGCACTTTTGTGAATATGAGCACGAAATATGGTGTGAACCCAAGTCTAGAGTGTTACACTTGCATGTTTGACCTTTTTGGGCATGCAGAGCACCTAGAAAAGGCAGTGAGACTGATCTAGGACATGCCATCTTCTGAAATTTGGCATACACTCTTGGGTTGCTTGCCGCAAATGGGCAGATGTCAATATGGGGATATGGGCCAGCTTATGTTCTCATGGCAAATATTTATGCAACAGCGGGCATGGGACAGAAGCCCAAAAGCATCGAAGCCATGAGAATTAGGAACAGAGCATGGAAAAAGCGAGGGCGTAGTATGTTGATTGACTCATGAGTTTTCTGTTGGGGATACAAAGCATGCACAAAGTTGCATCATGTTCAGTGCCCAATCTAACTGTATGATCAAACATATGCTTTCTACGTTTTATGTTCTCCCATCTTTGACAAGCGCACCACAATGCATAAATGTACATTGATCTGCATGACAAAGTACATCAACTATGCATGAATAGTGTTTAATGGTTCATGATATGCTTAAATCTTTGATCATCATATAAAAATCCTCCCTGCCTTTGTATACTAACCATGCATGACTACATACAAAAGGCAGGCTGAGAAACATAATCTCATCTGGCAGTACACCTTCCTTCTTAGTTCTCTCAAGCAAGGTAAAAAAACCTTCATATTGTCCATTGTGAGCATAGGCAGTCATCAAAGCATTCCAGTTCAAAAGGTTCTTAGAGGGCATTGCATCAAAGACCCAATGAACATCTGCTATGCTTTCACAATTGTTTTACATGTCATTGAGTGCATGGACAAGATTGATATAGCATGTCTAGCTTCTAATGCTACCATGTTTATGTAGTCTTTCAAAGTCTTAATAAACATTGTCATGCTAGGTAGAAGGGCCTACTCTAGGATTTGAGCACAAATTTGCAATATCAGCATGGACTTTCATGCTTAGCATACCCAAAAATTACAGCAATCCACAAAGCATGGGTTTTCCAGGCAAGTCCTTAATAGTGTTGAGCAAGGTTTTTTGGCAAGGATTCTTGATTGTCAAAGCCCTTGTTTAATTAGAAATTGCAAATCCCTAACAGTGTTGAGCTTGCAAGTGGGCTTGCATACACGATTGCCCCCTAGCTTCACAAATAATTTTTTGGTATTTCATGTATGCCATCTTCTTAAATTATTATTCTTACAAAAATCATTTTATTAAAAGCCCTTTTTACAAGTCATTTCAATACCATGTGGCATGCATGTCTGTGCATGTAGGTATGCATAAGCTCATCGTGTTGTTGTAGTTTGCGAAGCAGGAATCATAGTGGGATTTTGTCTAAAACTTCCTATGATACTAGAAGAGAATTGTTAGGTTTCCCATATGTAAATTGTAGGCAACAAGAATGCACTACTACATCTTAGAGTTGGTAAGAGGATCCTTTTGTTTGTTCTCCCATAACCACCTAGAAAGAGACAACCTTTATTAAAATGGCACTACAATGTGAATAACCATGGGGGCATCCATGGTATTCAATTCTTTGTTTCAATAAACTTGCATTCCTACTTTCTAGGAAGACCTTGATAATCTCACTAAGTCTGCATGCTGGCCTTCTTTCAAGGCATTTAGAAAGGACATGTTCTTAAGGATCTCCCTTGTTTTCTCTTGGAATGCACAAATTCCAAGATAAGGTCAAGGTGAGAATGTGTACAACATGACGGCATCCTTCTAGATGTAGTAGTATATGCAAGTTGACAAAGGCTTATCGATTATTCTTGTGATCACCTTTTTCAATAATTGTAAGGGGCGTGATATCTTTAAATTTAAATTTACTAGAGGGGGAAAAAAATTCTATGAGCTGGAAATTTTAAAAGTACAAGAGGGTTATAATAATATATTGCAAAAGTAATAGGAGGTATGCATAAAATAGGGGAAATCAGGCTACAGAGGGGTTTTAAAATATGCCTTTGAACGCACGTGATACAAACTTTTTTGGAAGGTGGAGGCCCCGGGTTCAAAATGAACTTTTCAATGTGCATTAGGAATTAATTGAATATGTGTATAAGAGACCTTAGCCTAAGGATCCACATTTTCAAAAATTTTTGGATTAAGGTAAATAAGGTTCCAAAGGTCCAATAGGATTAATCCAAGCGTTGGGATGACAAGAATGCAAAGAATATAATAAAATATCCCAAAAATGAGTAAATTCTCACATAAGATGAAGAGTTGACTAAGTACAGGGTTTATTAGTTAAAAATTAAGATATATTAGTAAAAAAAGGGATATTTTAATAAAATGATGCATTTTTGACACCTCAGTAAGGAGGGAAAGCCACTTGAGGTAGGTTCTTTTTTTATCATCATTACTTGGCTTTTTTAATTCAAAAAAATCAAGATATTTCATCTCTCCTCTCTCCTGGTGCAAACTGGATCAAAAAAGGAGCCAAACTCATCCAAAACTTGTCCAAATTTTGTCAAACTGAAAGCCTCTAGAACCCAGTTGGACTTGGTAAGTGGCCTCCCTCACCTATAAATAGACCCTCATTCCTTTGTATTTTCATCTTTGAGCAATACCATGCTAGTATTATCTCTAAATTAGCATATTTCTATTATCCCTCTAATTTGCCTCTTCTCTTGAGAGATTTGGAGCTTCTCTATTCTCCATCCTCTCTTGGAGATTACCCTCCCCCTCTTGGTGGCCAAGGACTTTCTTGTGGGCTGCTTCACTTCTTCTATCCAAAGAATCAAGCCAAAATCAAAGGTAAGCTCCAATTTAATGGTTTTTTCTATTTATCTCAATGATTTTCTTCTTCTCAACCCCTCTAAAGCTTGAGAAGCTTTCAATGGAATGGTTTTATCTTGAAATCAAGTTTTTGAATGATTCATAATGTTTAATTAGATTAATGCTAGTCTTTATGCTTAATTATAATGTTTTCTTTAAGAAAATCTCTCTTTTGGAAAGATTAATCATCTTTATGATTAGATCCTTGTTCAAAGGATGATTCTCAATGATAATCTCCTTATTTTAATCAAAACTCTAGGCTTGATAAGCTAGAGAAAGAGATTAGATATTGTCCTAATTTTTAATCTAGTAAAAATGATGGTTAATTCTTTTTAGCTTGATTATGAGTAATAAAAATCATATTAACTCATTCTAAATTGAAAGAGGGTTATCCTAACATTTTTAGAAATGGGGAATGGTTATTTTAAGAGTAATCAAGAGATATATTCATAATTATGCTTATAATTACGATTATAATTATGTTATGTTATGTATGCATAATTTAATTTTAATCTAAAAGAAGAGTTCCTATGTTATGTATAATCATAATTATAATTATGATTATAATTATGTTATGTTATGTTATGTATGCATAATTTAATCTTAATCTAAAAGAAGAGTTCCTATCATATTTCCATTACAAGTATTCATTTTAAAATAGAAAATTGAACAGTCCTAGTAATTGGCGAAGCTATGGTAAAATTTTCTAAAAAAAAGATAAATCTTATTTTTATGCATTTTTTATAAAGTAAAAAGATGAATTCCCATCATATTCTAGACATAGATATTTTTATGCTAAAAGTGGAGTTTTGAGCATTATTCAATATTCAAAAAAATAAATAAGGTTATGCATAAATTTTATAGAATCATTCAATTTATGATAATTATGGAAATGAATCATTTAGATAAATGGATTAGTGTTTATACTAAAAGAGAAAATATGGGTATAATTGATATTGTAAATCCCATGAATCTTTTATTCAAAAGAAGAATATTGAGTGTATTTTTTTTGAGAAATTTGAGAAAGAATGTGAAAATAATGAATATATGTGAATGGATGTAGGAATGATGTGAATGGAGGCAGGAATGATGTGAATGGATATAGGAAGGATGTGAATGAATGTATGAATGATGAGAATGGATGTGAATGGATGTAAGAATGGTGTGAATGGATGTGAGTTGATATAGGAATGATGTGATTGGATGTGACTTAATGTAGAAAATGTGGGATAATGAGAAATGAAGTGGAATGGGATAATGAGATGACGTTGTCGTGCCATGGCACGTCTATGGTGTGAAACCATGCATGTGAGGCCATCAAATGCAAATCCAGATGCATGGGGTTAAGTGCCATGATAAGTCATTATATGATGCCCGAGTACATATGTTCATATTGTAAATGAGGTTCAATAAGATGAGCTGAGGCTGAGCCAGGTCTCAAAGTCTCTGTACATGAGTGTGGTGTGAATTATGGAGTTTTATGCATATGGTGGACCTTGTAGTAGGGAACACCCTTCTTAACATGTATGGAAATGCAAAGGTTTGATGCCAGAAGACTTAAAGCTTGGAGAAAGTGAAAAAGTTTTCCATCTCTTTAACAAAATGATAGGAGAAGGTATAAAGCCAAATTTGGTCACCTCCATTAGTGTACTTAATGCATGCAATCGCACAGGTTTAGTGGATAAGGGCCAGGTATACTTTGAGTCCATGAGTGAAGATTATGGCATTACCCCAACTCTTGAGCACCATGCTTGCATTAATGATCTTCTTGGCCATGCTGGCCAACTAGAGGAAGCGGTATTGATGATAAACAAGATGCGAGTCCATGTAGTGCAAGGTTGAGGTAATGAGAATGGAAAACAAGTAAAAGCCAGCTGGAATTGTTTATGCAAGGTGGCGGGTGGCAGCATACGTGGTATAAAAAGGAATATTTTTTATTGGAAATTTCTGGATATTGTGCAAAATAGAAGCAAGCGCAACCTTTTTAAATGGGAATCCCGAATCTTGGGCTGCAAAAGGTGGTGAGGCGCCGCCTTCCTTGCGGGAAAAAGAGAAAAAACCAGAGTGTGAAGGGGCGGGATATATCAGAGTTCGGGGGTCTGCAAAAAAGAAGAGAACCAGTGCGCTGGCTACCAGAGAATTTCAAATAAAAGATATATCGACTGTTCATAGCTTGTAGGTGCTAGAATTGAAGAGGGATTTGAGTACTACATTATGAAATGCTTTCAGCTTTTTCCACATTTTCTCCATCGCGCAGTGTGCTGTGAAGCGACTTTTGAGATTAGCAAAAATAACATCAAAGAGAAAATTCACTCGAAAACGTTCAGATAAGTGTTTTTTTTTACTACTTCTTTCGATTTAGAAAAAGGCGTATAACTCATAAATCCTTAAAGGATTTGGAAAATGAGTAAAAGGCTTTGGAGAAAAAGTTAAAGGTTTTGGAACTTGGAGATTTGTGGGAAAAAGGTATCAAAATTACATTTAGCCGTGGGAAGTTGGTTTCACTTCTACTCGATCCAATTTTGGAATTCATGAGCATGTTATAGTTATGCCGTATGCTTCCTTTTGTTTGTGAGATGTTAGAATTTAAAAGCAGGTTTTCAGGTGATAAAGAACATCTTGAAGTGATGGATTTGATGGCACTGGGATGTATAGAATGTAAATGGTCACATGTATGTTGGAAAAAAATTGAAGGTTATATTATGCCTACATGTGATTGGTTCGAGGGATTTGGAAAAAGGAGCCAGTGAATCTATGCTTGGAAAGGGACTAGCACTTGGTACACAATTTTGTGCAATCATCAGGATGAGTTCAAGGATGTATTGAGGTGATTTGACACATGTATATGTCATTAAAAAAATGGAGATGTCCTATACTCCTTGGGGAATTTTATGTGTGAGTTTCCTTGTTAAAATTGGTACCTACTCTCACAGCTAGAAGTCTCGTACTTTCCTGGCTATATCGTACACGTCACGACAGCTCTTTGGTGAACCCGACGTGAAACTGCTGGGGTGAGAGTGTGGTGAAACATACAGGGAAGCTATGGCTGAGAATTCTGAGGGTCAGGGGGTTCATTTTGACCCCGGAGTTATGCAGATGTTTCAGATGTTTACTATGTACATGCAACAGCAGCAAGCTGCTGAGAGGGGACAAATTTCCACGACCAAAGCACTACAATCAATTGTGAAAAAGGTGGATCAATTTGATGGGAAGGATATCACAAAGTACCTACGCAATTACATAAAGGAAATGGAGCTAAACAGGGTGACTGAGGAGGATATGGTTCAAAGTTTCGAGCTGGTATGTGTTCCTGAAATAAGAGAGCGCATAAGAGGATTGCAGACAGCGCATGGTGGCAGAAATTGGGAGGAGTTCAAGCTTGCTTTAAAGGACGAATATTTCATGGAGGATTCTGAGCGAGTGACCAAACGAACTTTCTTGGAATGGGTCACAAAACCTAAAATGGAAATTTCTGCCACAGAATTTCTAAGAGAGTTTGAGAAGCGCTATGCCCAGCTGTCAAGGATAGAGCGTACAACTTTGGACAGAGAAAAAACACAGCTCTTCTTACAAGTAGCTGGGAAAGATCTCCAAGAGAAATTGGAAATCCTCCTTGAGGATAAGGATACAGAGCAGGGATTAAAGAGTGATTGGAATGATGTTGAGGATGCGGTCACCATGTTAGCAAAGCGGCAACGGAGGAGGGATAAAATGGTGATGGGCTCTGCAACCCCCATAACTGCTGTTACCCCTGAGAATCTACCAAAACCAGCTGCTACAATTCCAAAGGTAGAAGGGCCGATGGATGAGCTTATTAAGGGTATGCGTGACCTAAAATTGAAGATGTCCAGGATTGAAGAAAAGGGGCTACCATTGGGACAAGCTTCTATGCAAAGGCCTCAAAGCAAAGAAGGGTTTACATACAGATGCATATGGTGTGATGACCCAGAACATGCAAAGAAAGATTGTGCTAGCTATAAAGAAGCTCTTAAAAATCAACTTGTGTTTTTCAAAGATGGGAAAATCCATCTTACAGAGACTGGTCTTCCATTGAGTACAAACTTTGGGAAAGGAGGGATGAAAAAGCTGGTTGAGGATATGGCTGCTAGTCATGCCATTTCTATGGTTGAGGCAGCAACCTATGGATTAAAGGTTGGTCAATTAAAGCAGGGATTTGAGAATGATGAGGATTATGAGAATGAGGATTTTTGGCCATCAACAATGGAATTAATTGCGTCAAAGAAGGTGTCTAAGCAAGCTTTGCATGAGGCAGGTGATTGTATACGTCTTGAGACTGGCTGGGAGGAGCCTGTGGATTCTTTATCTGTTCATGCCTACATTGCTAAATGCCAAAATAATGAGGCACAGGTAGAGGAGAAGCGTAAAAGGGAAAATGAGGAAGGAGGGCCATCAAAAAGAGTTACATGTGGAAGTGAAAAGAAGGATCCTGGGCCAACACATATGTCTCCACCGCATAGCAGACCTCCACAGGAAGTATCAATGGAAGAAGTGCCAGCAAAAATGAAGCATGAGAAGGAGAAGGGTAAAGGCAAAAGTCCACTCTACAAGCGTCAATCTGATATTGAAGCTGCAACAGATCTCAAAAAGGTGCTTGAAGAGAGGATTCTAAATAGCAGGGTGGAATTTACACTAGGGGAAGTCTTGGGGATTGCAAAGAAAGAATTTCATGATGAGATAATTGATATTATACGAAGGAAAAGGCAGTCCATAATTGAATCTATTCCATCACAAGGAGAGGCAAGCACTTCCAAGACTCATGGAGTACAGGTACAGCAAAAGGAAGAGAGAGAGAATGTGGTGGAATGTAATCACTCTGCTGATGGGGCACGACAAGTGCGTTTTGTGGAAGAGGACGATGAAAAAGAAGTTCTTACAAAGAGCCATTATTCCAGAAGCCATTGGGCAAGAGAAACCACTGAAACCCTTGTCAAGATAGGTGATTTGGAAGAGCCATATGTCGCTCTAATTGATCATGGGTCTGAAATAAATCTTATGGCTAAAAATCTCTACAACAAATGTAAGTGGCCAATGGATGTGGATCATGGGTGGATGATTAAAGCAGCTAATAACTCATCTGGAGAGCTCTATGCAGCATGTCCAAATGTAAGGGTAACTATAGGGGATGTGAAAGATGATCAGAACTTCTTTGTTCAGGAGATGTCATCGTATCCCCTTATCCTTGGGCAACCCTACATTACAGCTGTGAGGATGGAAACAAAGGTTTTGGATGATGGTTCGGCATATGCAAGAATAAGGAGTAAAGATGGCAAAAAAGCTGTTCAGTTTTTGACAGTTTGTACTAACCATGAAAGGAATCGTGAGTCTCTTCGAGCACAGTCACTCCCAAAGATAAACAGAGAATTCATGAATTACAGGGAGATGAGGGATTTTGGCCAGGTGCCATTGTAAAGCGGGATTCCAATGGTACAAAGGAAAATGAGTTCTCGCAGGACTCAATCAATGTAAATAGCTTTTCAGTAAATTTTCAGGGATTCTCCAGCTATGGGTCACTGGTTTTTGTAAAAAGCAAGGATTTGAAGCGTGGCATGCGAAAACATATACAAAATGAACAAAAAAGTTTTGAGCAGTGTGGTCTTTTGGAGAAGAATGAGTTTATTTCAGGGATGCTTGATGAGGTGTCATTTGTAGATACTATGGATGTGCTTTTTGATATGGGAAGAGCATGCTTACAGGGTGGAAATGAAATGATAGAGGTGTCATCTGTGGAGATGTATGATATAATCCAGGAATTCGAGGGGGTGGAATGTAAAAACATGAATTGCGAGATGGATGCTCATGTTGATACAAAGTACAAAACAGTTGCAAAGAAGGTGAAACCAGTTGCCTTGCCTTTGCCACCAGGAAGCAAGGAGAAGATAGATGAAGCTTCTATGCAACCAAATCTTAGAGATCCGAAGAAAATTGGGCATAAGTTTACTCAAGAAACTTTAAAAGAGCTGAAGATTGGTGAGAAGGATTTCCTGTTGTTGCCAGTTAAAAGGGAATGCTTTGAGGAGATGCTTGTAAAACATGGGAAAGCCTTTGCTTTTCAGCCGCATGAGATAGGCTGTGTTGATCCAAGTGTAACAGCACCAATGGTGATCTTTACTGTTCCACATGTGCCCTGGAACCTGCGGCCAATTCCAGTACCAAAGTCTCTCTTGCCAAAGCTGATGGAATTACTAAAAGAAAAGATCAGGATGGGAATCTTGGAGCCATCATGTGCCCCATATTCCAACAGATGGTTTACTGTGCCAAAGAAAAATGGGACATTACGCTTTATTCAAGACATGCAACCTGTAAACAAAGTCACAATCAGGAATGTGGGAGCAGGTCCGATTGTGGATGAGTTTGCAGAAGCATTTGCAGGGAAAGCTATATACTCTATGGGTGATCTGTATTCGGGATATGATCAGTTCCAGCTGGATATACAAAGCAGGGACTTGACCACAATGAGAACTCCTTTGGGATTAGTAAGGATGTGTACCTTACCACAGGGAGCCACCAACTCAGTGGCACATATGATGAATGGAATGAATAAAGTCTTACGAGACTTCATACCACAAAAAACTATGCCATTTTTGGATGATGTGCCAATAAAGGGCTGTGATGAGAAAGACAAAGACGGGGATTTAGATTCAAAGGGGTGCCGCAAGTTTGTGGCGAATCATATAAAGGATTGTGATATGATTCTATCCAGGCTTGAAGAAGTGAATCTTACTTTATCTGGGCTGAAATCAGTGTTTGGAGTTGGTGAAGTGCTAATAGTGGGACATCTTTGTAGTACTAGTGGACGCCGACCTTGTCCAGCCAAGATAGATGTAATACAAAGAATGAAAGAGACATGCATTAATGTTACAGAGCTGAGGAGATTTCTTGGAGCATGTGTCTTTTATGTTATTTGGATCCCACATTATGCACATGTAGCAGATCCTCTTTATCAACTTTTGAGGAAAAATCAAAAATTTCTGTGGAATGCAGTACATATTAAAGCTATGCGGAAGCTGAAATGTTTGCTCCAATCATCACCTACTCTAAGAAAGGCAGATTATGAGTGTGGCAGGCCTGTGATTGTTACAGTTGATACTAGTCCTACTGGGATAGGATGGGCAGTAGGGCAAGATGATGAGGATAATCACAGGTATGTAATCAGATTTGGAGCAAAGGTATTAAGCTTTCGACAACGAAAGTATCCACAGATCAAGAGAGAGTTATGGGGAATAGTCACTGCTCTAAAATGTGAAAAAGAATATCTTATTGGGGCATCTGTACTTGTGGAAAAAGATTGCTTGCCACTTCTTGGGATGATAGCAAGCTGTACCACTCCAGATATTGCTATGCTTAGGTGGATTGCCTATATCAAGTCACTAAATCCTGAGTTTGAGCATATTGCAGGAAAAGATAATCCAGTTGCAGATATGCTATCAAGAGCCAGGTATGAAGATGAGAAAGAGATGATTAGTGACATTGATGATGTGGGTACAAGGTTCTACACTACTGCATATGCAAAGGGGGACCATATTTGCCTATCAAATGCACTTGAGTCTTTTACTGAGGAAATGTATGAAGGAGATTGGTTGCTTATTGGTCAATACTTGAGTACTCTGACAAGACAGGGAAATTGGTCTGACTCAGAATTTAAGAGGATCCGCAGAAAAGCATATGGTTATTTCCTAAAGGATGGGTACCTCTGGAAGCATCCTAAGCAGAGGAATGCTATGCCACAGAGAGTCATATGTGATAAAGAGACTCAAGGAAAGCTTGTGAAAGAATTCCATGAGAGTCTCTGGGCTGGACATAGAAGTGTGTGGGCTACGTTTACCAAAATAAAGGAAAAATATTGGTGGAAAGGAATGTACAAGGATATTTCCCAATATGTGGAAACATGCATGGTATGTCAAATGTACTCAAATGTTGTGATGGATTGCAACCAACCTACCCACCTGCCATGCACTACAAATGGGTAGTGGATCTAGTTACAATGCCTTTGGGAATTTGGCAGATGCGGTATATAGCACTTGCAAGAGAAGATTTGACAAATCAGGTCGAGGGGCGTGCTCTTAGAACAAAGAGTACGGAAATAGTATGTAAATTTCTCTTGGAAGATGTGATTTGCCGGTATGGTTGTGTTGGGAAAATAACGGGTGAGCTAGATGTTGAAGAAGCAAGGGAATTCTTCTCTAGAATTGGCATCAAACTATCCCTAACATGTGCTTACAATCCTGAGGGCAATGGAAAAAGTGAGCGAGGACATCCTCCAATCATTAAAGCTTTGGCTAAGGCATGCAGAGAAAGAATGCGAGAGTGGCCAAAGCTGCTACCATATGCCTTGTGGGTTGACCGTACAACTCATAGCTCACTGACAGGATACATGCCTGCAGAATTAATGTATGGTCAGAAGCCAGTGATGCCAGTTGAAGAAGTAGTTCTAACTTGGAATGTATTGCCCTGGGTGGAAGGATTGAGCAGAGATGACCTCCTTGCATTGCGAATAAGACAGTTGGAGAGGAGGCCTGAAGATGTAGAGCTTGCTAAAGCTCGCTTGAAAGATGCAAAGTTGAAAAATAAAGAAAGATTTGATAGAAGACACAGACTCCGGCCAAAACCTATTGAAGAAGGTGATTGGGTTCTAATGTATGATAGTAGCCTTGACAACCAAATTATTCATTGTTCAAAGAAAATTTGCAAAAAGATGGTTTGGCCCTTACATTGTCAAGCATGTGCATGGAAATGCCACGTATACTCTGTGTGAGCTTGATGGAACAGAGATAAAGAATCTTGTGGCAGGCAAAAGAATCAAGATGTTTAAAAGAAGGCATGATAGTGATCCTTTTGATTCACAGGAGACTCAGGATGAGAGGCTTGACAGTGGTAGTATGGATATGGTTGAAGAGGAAGAAGATGATCTTCCTGGTAATGTAGAAGATGAAGACGACATCCAGTTATATGTGGATCTTGATGATGATTTGGCACATACCAGAGGATGTGCAGGTTTAGAGGGGGTGGATGTCGTGCCATGGCACGTCTATGGTGTGAAACCATGCATGTGAGGCCATCAAATGCAAATCCAGATGCATGGGGTTAAGTGCCATGATAAGTCATTATATGATGCCCGAGTACATATGTTCATATTGTAAATGAGGTTCAATAAGATGAGCTGAGGCTGAGCGAGGTCTCGAAGTCTCTGTACATGAGTGTGGTGTGAATTATGGAGTTTTATGCATATGGTGGACCTTGTAGTAGGGAACACCCTTCTTAACATGTATGGAAATGCAAAGGTTTGATGCCAGAAGACTTAAAGCTTGGAGAAAGTGAAAAAGTTTTCCATCTCTTTGACAAAATGATAGGAGAAGGTATAAAGCCAAATTTGGTCACCTCCATTAGTGTACTTAATGCATGCAATCGCACAGGTTTAGTGGATAAGGGCCAGGTATACTTTGAGTCCATGAGTGAAGATTATGGCATTACCCCAACTCTTGAGCACCATGCTTGCATTAATGATCTTCTTGGCCGTGCTGGCCAACTAGAGGAAGCGGTATTGATGATAAACAAGATGCGAGTCCATGTAGTGCAAGGTTGAGGTAATGAGAATGGAAAACAAGTAAAAGCCAGCTGGAATTGTTTATGCAAGGTGGCGGGTGGCAGCATACGTGGTATAAAAAGGAATATTTTTTATTGGAAATTTTTGGATATTGTGCAAAATAGAAGCAAGCGCAGCCTTTTTAAATGGGAATCCCGAATCTTGGGCTGCAAAAGGTGGTGAGGCGCCGCCTTCCTTGCGGGAAAAAGAGAAAAAACCAGAGTGTGAAGGGGCGGGATATATCAGAGTTTGGGGGTATGCAAAAAAGAAGAGAATCAGTGCGCTGGCTACCAGAGAATTTCAAATAAAAGATATATCGACTGTTCATAGCTTGTAGGTGCTAGAATTGAAGAGGGATTTGAGTACTACATTATGAAATGCTTTCAGCTTTTTCCACGTTTTCTCCATCGTGCAGTCTGCTGTGAAGCGACTTTTGAGATTAGCAAAAATAAAATCAAAGAGAAAATTCACTCGAAAACGTTCAGATAAGTGTTTTTTTTACTACTTCTTTCGATTTAGAAAAAGGCGTATAACTCATAAATCCTTAAAGGATTTGGAAAATGAGTAAAAGGCTTTGGAGAAAAAGTTAAAGGTTTTGGAACTTGGAGATTTGTGGGAAAAAGGTATCAAAATTACATTAAGCCGTGGGAAGTTGGTTTCACTTCTACTCGATCCAATTTTGGAATTCATGAGCATGTTATAGTTATGCCGTATGCTTCCTTTTGTTTGTGAGATGTTAGAATTTAAAAGCAGGTTTTCAGGTGATAAAGAACATCTTGAAGTGATGGATTTGATGGCACTGGATGTATAGAATGTAAATGGTCACATGTATGTTGGAAAAAAATTGAAGGTTATGTTATGCCTACATGTGATTGGTTCGAGGGATTTGGAAAAAGGAGCCAGTGAATCTATGCTTGGAAAGGGACTAGCACTTGGTACACAATTTTCTGCAATCATCAGGATGAGTTCAAGGATATATTGAGGTGATTTGACACATGTATATGTCATTAAAAAAATGGAGATGTCCTATACTCCTTGGGGAATTTTATGTGTGAGTTTCCTTGTTAAAATTGGTACCTACTCTCACAGCTAGAAGTCTCGTACTTTCCTAGCTATATCGCACACGTCACGACAACGTGGAATAATGAGAAATGACGTGGAATGGGACGATGAGAAATGATGTGGAATGATGAGATATGATGAGGAATAATATGAAAGGATGTGGGATGATGAGATATGATGAGGAATAATATGAAAGGATGTGGGATGATGAGGAAAGATGGGAATTTTGTTTGGAACTGTATTTGTATGTGAAACCTTTTATTTTAAAAGATTGTTTTATGTCAAGAATGTTGGGGGAAGAATTTTGACTATCTTGTGGAATAAGGTCGTGTGGGGACCTAAGTGAAAAAGTTGCAACAACTTACGGAGAGTCAATGAAGGACATCTCGCGTATGGCAAGGTCGGCCGAGATCTTGACCAGCCTCAATTTGATTAAAATGGTGAGCTTCTGGTGTACGGTGGATGAGGGACCAAGGAAGCGCCCTATGAGTGAAGCACTAGGTCACCTACTAATAAGGAACGTGCAAGGTGCTGACCATACACTTCTCGATTGCCCAGGATACACACGCATACGTCTAGGAAGAAAATGAGTTGGAGTTTCTGAACACACTGGCATGGATCTGGTTGATTGACCTTACTGGTCTTCAACAGATGAGTTCACGGCTCTTTTACATGGATCTTGTTGGTTGATCTTGCTGATCTCCAACTGAGAGTTCATATGGTTTTTATGTGATTATATTCCTAGATACTTTGGGCTAGGGACTATTGAAAAGGCCCCTGGGTGAGCAGGTGGTGAGCGATGCCATAGGTATGTTGAGGAAGGAATGACTAAAATTGGATTTTATGGTTGGAAAGTGAAAAAGTGAGAAATTAGATCTGGATATTTTGAAGGATTATGATTCAAAATACTATGGTTTCATTTCAAGTCTGCTTTAACGATAGCTGAATCTAAAAAAGGAAATTTCATATTGGGTGCGTAAGTGGTGTGTCTAAATTGTATTTTGCATGAGTGCCGGTTAGGGGCCCTGGGAACTCTTTTCCCTGGTACTTGGGACAAAAAATAACCAAATTTTCATAATGGATCCTATCAATATAGTGGTTGGGTGGTTGGCTAACCCATGTGACTGGATGGGATTAGTAGGCTGGACTGATGGATCCCTATAATTAAAATTCAATTATATTCAAGTTACGATAGTTGAAGTAAATCACGCGGATAATCCTTGTTCTATGGAAAAGAATCAACGCCTGTGCCTCTTTGATGAGGAAAAAAGCGTTAATCTCTATGATCCAAGTGCAAGTTCCTCCCTTGATCCGGCCATGTGATCCACGGGTATCCAATGCTTCATATGCATACCTATGGATCATTGGAGCCTCATCCCAAATGATCAATCTTGCAAGTTTCAACATCTTAGCTATTGGGCTATTAGCTTTAATACTACATGTGCTAAAAGCATTTAGAACCAATGGGATTTTGAAACGTGAGTGTGTAGTGTGTCCATTTGAAAGTAACAATGTAGCTATTCAAGAAGATGCACATGCCAAAGCAACTTAGTTCTCTCCACGTAGTCAAGATAGCAAGGCATTATAAAGATATATTTTACCTGATCCACCTGCTCCATCAAGAAAAAAACACCACCAATGTTCAAATTAACGGTCTCAAGGATGGTATGAAATGCTCTTGATTGACAACTATTAAGACTCCTTTCCATCATGCAAAGAGCCAAATCAGCATGTTGATGAATAGCATCAAACATCATCTCTTCCATCAACAAACCATTGTTGACAGTAGGAACAATTGATCTATCAGGAAAAGGCAATCCTTCAAAATCATGTAGATGTTTTCCATATTGTCGTAAAAGGTCTTCTATGTGTAACAGATCTTGATTCTTAGCTATAGATTGATAAACACCAACGTCAGCACACCTTCTCTGCAAGCCATGGAAAAAATCATCTGAAAGTTTAGCACAAAATTTAACCCAAAGCATTCCGGGAGACATAGGCTCACAAAAAACCAGAATGATAACAAAGAGTTGGCGCAGCTAGAATCATGTTTTTTGAAATGCATCTTCTTGAAGACACATATACCACTCATCATCACTCTCCAACATTCCTCTTGCTTCACATGCAACCTTAAAACATGGATACAAATGCCCATTCATTGTTCGTACTTCCTCAAAACGATTTGGAGTGTTTACACAGTGTGAGTAGCATGCATAGATAGTACTGCTCACCTACATTCGAGCTAACATTATACATATGTCCAATCATATTTCCCTGTTTTATTTTGGCCCATTATTGAAGAGTTGTATTCCACACCCACTTTGCAAGTGATATCAACATATAGCAAGCTATTTGCAAGTAGCGTTAATCGCACACCGATAAGTAGTACGATCCGGACGGAGTACTGAAAGACGGCGATAAGTTGCGCTAATTGCTAAAGACTAGAGTGGGTTACTCCAAATGATCTGCACCTTACAAGATGGTTAAGCCACCACCTGCAATGCTAGATAAGTATGCGAGAAGCCATTTGACCGATAAGTATGCAGCTAGACCGATAAGTATGCAGTCGGGACCGTCCCGAACCCCACCCCGATAAGCAGTTGGTTATGATCCTGTTTCGTCGTCGGAAAAGGGGTGCTATTCTCACCAATTGTTCCCGGTTCACCTCGTGAGGTTACTTCCCATTCTTAAGCATGGATTATTATACGATAATCTTCGTTTGCTTTTTTACTGGTAAAGAAGGAAAAAGTTTTTGGCCGATACCAGATTCGCATCTGAAGGCAAACGCATATACGATTTGAAACCCGGGGTCCGGGCTGTCGAACCACATCTCCCGAAAATTATCAGTACATATGGCAGAAAACGCTTTTCACATATCGAGGTCGGAATGGGATCAGGTGTTCCGCATCTTACAAGGATGCCCGGACGAAACGAACACGCTTGATTAATGAACAAAAGAGTGCTAACAACAAAAGCACCAAACATGCAATTGATTAGCCCCCCTAAACCATTCAGTGAGAGTAGTTTTTTAGTTTCTATCACAACTAATTACATCGTGCAAATAATCATGGTAATTGAATATAACATGAAGATGAACATGCAACCTTTATATATCTGGATTTTTATCATGCAAATCATAATATAGGTGCCAACTTGCCTCTGACGTAGAAACGTACCGTGCATCTAAATATTGACTAACCTCATCAATAATCCCATGTGTATCTTGCAACTCTATAGTAGCTTTGTCATCTCCTTTATATACATACTTACATAAATCTACTGTTGTAATGGTAGAGCATACTTCTATGTTAATATGGGATTTGTATCTCATAGAGAGAAAGGGTTTATATGGAATAATCCATTTACTATCCACCTTATGATCCTTTACTTGGATAAAACTACCTCATCACATGTAAGTTGGATACCCATTGTCATCAACAATAGTAGTCTCGAAAAACTTTCAGGGATAACGATGTTTGCAACTCTCATCAACCATGCAACCAGAATGCATGTTTGCAACTCTCATTAACCATGCAACCAGAATGCATGTTTAGTTTCCCGCACAGTCCATGAACATTACACTAACTGATTATCTTGTGTAACTAAGGAAACATCACCTTATTTGGAAGTTCAGCACATATCAACTTATCATAGACAACAATCTCAATAGGTTTACATGTACCTTCTAATATCAATAATATATGTGCATGTAACAAGCCTCGTTTTTGGAATTAAATAACACAAACCAATCCCACTACCCTTTCAAATAATTCTTTTTTCAACAATAAGTGCAACATATCCTTATTCTTCTCATACAAGACCCGTGCTCTCAAGTCAGGTCGACCTTGGGCAGCCTGACCCGACAATAAAGCATTGCTTATTTTATCCCACTTTGGATTGCAAGTAAAGGTAATATGGAGATCAGGCTTACCCATCTTCGTAACAATTTATATTGAATCTTGATACAATTGATGCATATATTGAGGCCCCCTAGTCTATGTAGATGGTAGAACTATCCTACGCTAGTAATGCCCCTAGAGACTCTACTGACCCCATCACTTATATTAACCATATCTGTGAACCCTTAGTATACTTCAGCATGCAATTCTTTTTGGTTATTGTGTATCCATACTAATCTTGATTCTTCCATGCTAATATATGCATCAACAATGTACTATTACAAAAGGCAACCACACCACGTAGAAGGAAGGCATTTATATCTTCCCTTATTTGTAATAAACATGCATAATATTGTCGTTGAGTTATAGTCTTTGTCTTCTCATTTGGACCTTGTCTATTCCTAACATGGAGTTAAATTCCAACATGCCAACCATCCTCTCCTCAAGGAAACAAAAGAACGTACAATAGAGGCATATATGAATGATGCAAGTTAGATATTTCTTTTATATAAGAGGAAACCATGAGATAAAATGCTTCCCAAGCATGTAGAGAGGTTGGGAAGAAGATTAACATCTAAAGAAGAGAGCAAACATCATTGTTTAGGCTTACCCTTGGTGTGCTTGATTCTTTACCTTGCAGGAAGCTGTGTAGCCCTATAAGATTCTTCCCTCCGTCTTTTGAGGTGTGTAGGTGTAAGAACCTCCCCTTCTGATCTTAAAAATATTCCCCTCTCTGAAATAAAAGAAATATCCAATTTTACCCTGTTTTTGGCCTAGAGACAGAAAATGTCTAGAGGGAGGTAATTCAAAATTGAGATATTTTTTGATATAAAAATCCTCCTAGTGTCTAAAATGGCTTCCCCTGAAACAAAAATTCAAAATGAACTTTCCAATGTGCAATTGGAATTATTTGAAAATAGGTAAAAAGGACCTTAGCCTGAGGGTTCAGATTTTTAAAATTTTTTGAATTAAGGTTCCTATGGACCAATTAGATTAATCCAAATGTAGGGAGGAGATAAATTGAAGAATAAAAGAAAAATCCCCTAAAAATGAGTAAATACTCACATAAGATGAAGAGTTGACTAAGGACAAGGTTATTAGTTAAAAAAGAAGAGATATTTAAAAGAAATGATGCATTTTTGACACCTCAGTTTAGTGTGGAGAATTTCCCTCATGAAGGAGGAACTTATTTCACATGTGTGGTTGAGTTTTAAACTGACAAATAATGAGATATTTTCATCTCTCCTCTCTCTTGCTTCAACTAGATCCAAAAAGTAAGCTAAACTGACCTAAAAATGGTCAAAAATTGATCAAACTGATCTGAAAAATTCTAGAATCAATTTGCTTGGTGAGGCTCACTTTTTCCTATAAATGAAGCCTCCCCCTTTATAAATGGTTAATAGTGTTTTATGCACTGTTACTCTACTCCTCCCAGAGCCAAAAACAGTGAATTCATTGATAATTCATTTGTTTTTGACCATTTCCTCTTTAAAAGAATTGGTGGCCACTCTTGTTGCAAACAAGAGTAGATCCCTCAAACCATCAAGCCAAAGGAAAGCTCAAAAAACTCCTAGTAAGTTAGAAATTCTACTTTTTCTTATTCTATTTTATGGTTTTTTGATTTTTGCTTTCTTTAAAATGAAAATGGATGTTATGCCTTGCTTGAAAGGCTTTCCCCCTTCTCTTCATTATTGAATTCAGCCTTTCTTTATCCTAGATGTGTAATCAAATTGATGGAGTTAAACTTTTCATATTGTTTACTATTAATAAAGTGAAAATTGATTAGATTAGAATGATTTAAATTATCTTGGATAATTTCTAGTAAATTGTAGAGTGAAAAAAATAAAAAATGGTCAGCCATACAAAGGAGGTTATGGTAAAATTTTCTTAAATTTGGTGAAATAAGTGTTATCTTTTTATTATTCAAAAAGAGTAATCCCCACCGCTTGTGTATTTTAAAAGTGTTATTTTTATTCTATGCATATTAGAAATATATTTATTATAAAAGTGTTATTTTTATTAGAATTAATTTCTATGCATAGAAAGATGCATATTGGGAATATTATAAAAGTGTTACTTTCATCAAAATTGATTTTTATGCATAAATAGATGCATAAAAGAAATTTTTAAATATAAAAGTGTTACTTTCATTAAAATTAAATTTATGCATAAAAGAATTTATTTTTAATTATATAAAAGCATTACCTTCATCAAATTTTGATTTTATGCATAGAAAGATGAATAAAGAATTTTTTTTATTTCAAAAGAGTTATTCTCATCAATTTTGATTTTATGCATATAATTTATTTTTATTTCAAAAGAGTTATTCTCGTCAATTTTGATTTTATGCAAAGAGAGATGCATAAAGAAATTTATTTTTATTTCAAAAGAGTTTTCTCGTGAATTTTGCTTTTATGCATAGAGAGATGCATAAAGAGTTTTATTTTTATTTCAAAAGAGTTATTCTCGTCAATTTTGCTTTTATGCATAGAGAGATGCATAAAGAATTTTATTTTTTATTTCAAAAGAGTTATTCTCGTTAATTTTGATTTTATGCATAGAGAGATGCATAAAGAAGTTTATTTTTATTTCAAAAGATTTATTCTCATTAAAATTGAATTTATGCATAGAAAGATGCATAAAAGATTTATTTTTATTTTGAAAGTGTTATTCTCCTTAAAATTGAATTTATGCATAAATAGATGCATAAACGGATTTTTTATAAAAGTGTTATTTTCCCAATGAAGTTCTTATGCATAAATTGATGCGTAAAGAATCTTTATATCAAAAATAAGAATTCTCTTACATTCTATAAATAGATGTGATGAGATGTAATGCAATTCAGATAGATGGGAAAGAATGGATGGATGGATGTGATAAGAATAGAAGTGATGAGAATGAGAGGTAAATAGATGTGATGTGAATCAGATAAATGTGAATGAATAGATGAGATGTGATGTCATGTGAATCAGGATGTAAATAAATGATATAGGATGTGAATGAATGTGTTAGCATGTGAATCAGGATGTGAATGAATGATATAGGATGTGAATGAATGTGTTAGCATGTGAATCGGGATGTGAATGAATGATATAGGATGTGAATGAATGTGTTAGCATGTGAATCGGGATGTGAATGAATGATAAGGGATGTGAATGGATGTGATGTGATGTGAATCGGGATGTGAATGAATGAGATGTGATGTGAAATGGATGTGATAAGATGCGATGTAAAGTGGATAGATGTTAATGTATGTGAAGTGATGAGATGTATGGGTAGATGCAAGTGGATGAGATCTGATGAGGATAAATGAGGAAATAAGTGATGAGATAGAAAAAGATGTGATTAGATAAGAATGGTAATACTTATGAAATAATGGGATTGACATGAATGGATGTATGGATGATGTGGATTGACGTGTGGATGGATGTATGGAAGATGTGGATAGATTTGTGGATAATGTGGATTGATGTGTGGGTAATGTGGATTGATGTGGATGGATGAGTGGATTGATGTGTGGGTAATGTGGATTGATGTGGATGGATGAGTGGATAATGTGGATTGATGTGGATGATGTGGATGGATGTATGGATGATGTGGATTAACGTGTGCATTGATGTGGATGGATGTATGGAAGATGTGGATGGATGTGTGGATAATGTGGATTGATGTGTCGGTAATGTGGATTGATGTGGATGGATGAGTGGATAATGTGGATTGATGTGGATGATGTAGATGGATGTATGGATGATGTGGATTGATGTGTGGGTAATGTGGATTGACGTGAATGGATGTATGGATTATGTGGATTGATGTGTGGATAATGTGGATTGATGTGAATGGATGTATGGATGATGTGGATTGATGTGGATGGATGTATGGAAGATGTGGATGGATGTGTGGATAATGTGGATTGATGTGGATAATGTGGATTAATGTGGATGGATGTATGGATGATGTAGATTGATGTGGATGATGTGGATGATGTGGATTGATGTGTGGATGATGCGATTGGATGTGATTTGATGTGGGAATGATGTGATGTGATAGGGATCGATGAAGGAAAAAAAATTGTGGGAAGATGAGAAAAGATGGGGACTAGAGGCAAGGAAGAGGGAAGAAGAAAATACACTAAAATAAAAATTACACTAGCATGGAAATACTCTAAGATGAAAATACAAAGGAATGGGGCTATATTTATATGTGAGGGAGGCCACCAACCGAGCCCAACTGGGATCTAGAGGCTTCCAGCTTCAGTTTGATCCAACTTGGACAAGATTTAGACTAGTTATGCCCACTTTTTGACCTAGTTTCAAAGAGAAGAGATGAGAGATAAAATATCTAGCCGCCTCATGATTTTTTTGGATAAAAAATGACCCCTTTGATGTGATTTCTAGGTGCCTCCTTGAAGTGGGGTTCTCTCTCTCCTGAGGTGTCAAATTTCACATTTTTATAATATTTAATACCAGCACTAGTCAACTCTTCATCTTATGTGAAAATTTACTCATTTTTGGTGGATTTTCTATTCTTCTTGCATTTTTCTTATTCAAACACTTGGATTAATCCTATAGGCCCATTAGAACACTCTTTGGACCTTAATCCATAATTTTTTGAAAACAAGTACCCCTAAGGTGTCTAGGTATACATATTCAATTAATTTCTAATGCACATTGGAAAACTCTTTTTAAACTTCTATTTCAAGTAAATTCGTCTTAAAATTAAAGGGTAACTTTGTATCCAAAAATATCTCAAAATTACATTATCTCTCTCTAGAATATTTTCTCTCTCTAGACCAAAACAGGGTCAAAGAAGACCTTTTTCTATTTTGAAAAGGGGGATGATTACAAAAGACTAAAGGGGAGGATATTACATCTTTACATCATCAAAGTTTGGAGGGAGGTATCTTACATGACCCTACTCTCAAGGATAGACTTCGCACATTAGCAAACATAATGTAATTATTAGAGAAATTGATAATAGAAAAGTGTCTAAAAAATACAATCAATTTACACTAATAAGTGATAACCTCTGTCCATCTCTCACCTTTCTTTGTTGTGACCCTACTCCCAAGGATAGACTCCACACATTAGCAAACATCATGTAATTATTAGAAAAATTTATAATAATATAGTGCGTCTAACAAATACAATCAAATTAACACAAATAAGTGATAACCTCTTTCAATATCTCACCTTTCTTTGCTAACATAGGCATTACTCCAAAGAGAGGGAGAGAGAGGGAGAGAGACAGAGAGACAGAGAGAGCAAGAAAAAAACGTAGGACTATTAAACATGTTGAGAGATATGAAGACTTGGAGAAAATATAAGATTCATTAATATCACCCATAGAGTCAAAGCATGAAAGTTGAATACAAAACATCATACTCTCACAAAATCTCTAGGCAACTACCCTGCTCTCCGGTGTATGACTCATCTTCTTCATAATAGCATTAAGTTGATTAACGGATATCTTTAGAGTCAGTACCTCGGAGCCTAATGCCCGTAAATCTTTTAAAGAATCGGCTTGTTCTTTACATGTCCTAGTACATCCACCTAGATGCTATCCAAATTTCAACATGCAAATTTTCCATAAAGAAAATTATGTCTAGTTGGTTGGCCTCCATGCAAGCACTGCTACCGAGAACACAGTGAAGATGATGTGTCAATTCATCTCTCATCATATCTCCCCTTTGAGTGCCACTTCCACGGACCTCATCCCAAATTGCATCTAAGAAATCCTTGCAAGCAACCTAATTTTTCTCAGTGCGCTTGCACATGTCCACAATAGTCTGTAGATGTTTAGCACTTGGCTCTCCTAATGGAGACCTTGACCGAGCAAGGTGTTTCGCAGCACGGACATTCATAAACTCCAGTGGGGTAGACAATGCTACATTAGAATTGGAAGGTCCATACGCATCCACTACGGGATTTGAATTGTTTTTATCATTCAAGATCTCCATTAGCTGAAATACAAAATGAAAATATTAAGGCTCTACAAAATCTCTTTATATCTTAGTCAACATGTTTTATAACCCTATATACCAGCACTATAAACATGTAAATACCTCCTAGTTGCAAAGAGAAAACAATTTATTCTCTTATCAAGCCCTATAATTTCATGTCTAAAAGCCTAATATTAGCAACCATAAAGTAGTTCTTTACTTTTCAAGCCCTATAATTTCATCTCTAAGAGACTAATAGTAGCAACCATAAAGTAGTTCTTTACTTTTCAAGCACATTTCTCTACTATTTAAATAATAATATAGTCAAAGCACTAAAATAATTTAACGTATGTATATTCTCTAGGGTCATCTATTCTCTCTCGAGAACTCTTTCTACAATCAAAAGCAATGGTCTAATAATTGAAAATTTTATAGCCTAGCCAGTCTTGCCACTAAGGTATTAAACACTATTTATGTGCACACTATGGTATTAAACACATAAAAAACATTATAACATTCACATTTACCATTCCAATCATCAATTATCAAGTATTTTATTGTGTGTTGTCTTCTCTCTCTCTCTCTCTCTCTCTCTCTCTCTCTCTCTCTCTCTCTCTCTCTCTCTTAGCTAACCGAACATATCAACATAAACAAACCTCTTTATCTATGCATCACAAAAATAGATTGAGAAAAAAGGGCAACAATAAAACCTACCTCAAGTTGAAGAGAGAACGATATTCGACACCACCAAGTTTGCTGGCTAGAGACATTGTGCCTTGCCTCTACACAATTACACACAAAGCTAAACAACAAAAAACTTATGGTCTCTCTCTTTCTCTCCCTCTCTCTCAATTTTTCAAAGGCACGAGTAACTACCTGTGTGTTACATGTGTCTAAGTGTGTGTTTGTGTGTGTGTATGTGTGTGTGTGTGTGTGTGTGTGTGTGTGTGTGTGTGTGTGAGAGAGAGAGAGAGAGAGAGAGAGAGAGAGAGAATAGAGAGAAGGCAAACATATATTAATAACCTCAAAGGCAAGAGTAAATATTTGTGTGTTACATGTGTCTGAGTGTGTGTGTGTATGTGTGTGTGATATATATATATATATATATATATATATATATATATATATATAGAGAGAGAGAGAGAGAGAGAGAGAGAGAGAGAGAGAATATAGAGAAGACAAACTTCCATTAATAACCTCAAAGATTATTACATCATTATGTTCACCAATGTCCTTCTCAGAATGCACTTCAATATTTCCCTAAGAATGAAGTGCTTTTCCTCAGGGCTCCTACATCAGCTATCCACAATATAGAACCCATCCAGTAATCCCAATGCCTCTTTGATCAAGAGGAGCTTGATATTATCATTTAACCTACAAGGGTCTAATACTATATAAATGTACCGCGTATTGTCATCATCCCATCTATCAGATCCATACACTTCCCATTTTGGGTTGGGTTGATGTACATGGTATCCGAAAATGCCCAATTGTGGAACCTCTTCAAAGAAGAGCGTATCTGACAATTTATTATTTTCATACACCAACTTTAATATGTCTAATGACATATCTCTGCATAAAACATAAACAAACTTTACATTAAATAACAATCATGATCTTTTTTCAGTGAGAAAGAGAGAGAGAGTAAAAGAAATGGGTTGAGAAACAAAGATAGTATATATATATATTTAAAATACTTAAAGAAACCTTATAGCACCAATGATAAAAAAAACCATACCCATTTTTAATATTTAATTAATTTGTGCTTCGGAATACATTTGATAACTTTATCAAATACTTGTCTTGTTTAATATTTGTCACAAAAGGCCATATAGTCTATTCGGTAAACACTAGTTTGGTACCAAAAAAGGACACTTAAGTATCCTTTTTCGGACGATGCAAATAAAATGCTACTTGCGCTAGGAAGAACATATTCAAAATCCCTCTTGAGGAGTTTGAATATGTGACCTAGTGTGTCTTTAAGAAATGTAACCTTGTAATTTGGATGCTGGCACGATAAGGAATTACACCCATAAATAGGACTTGCATGAGACTGCAACTCAGGTTTGAGAAAACCGCCTTATAAGCTTAGAGAAAAAAATCACTAAGCCCCGTGAAAAATTCCAAGTAATTATTTCATATTTGTGTCAAAGATTTGGCCAAGTTTCACATGAAATAAAATTAAATTAGAGTGTCGAAAATAGTAGGAAGTTGTGTGTGTTTGTTGATACACCACTTTTTAGCATCCATTTGTATCCAAACCAATACATGGTTTTAATGTGTTTGCAAGTTTTTTAAGGTGATACAATGCTTACTCTATCCATTGAGATCTTAAAGTTATATGTAAAAGCCCCTTAGTAAGCTACAAATATCAAAACTGCACACAACAAAATGTCAAAACTACACACAACAAAAATTCTGGATTTAGATTCTTGAGTCATACTCATTACATTCCTTAGTAAACTTGCAACATTTTGTCTGTATAGAATAATTCCACTAAGGTACATTGTACAAACATAATTTGGGCACCTAAAACCTTTGTTTCATGGTTGTTGAGAGAGAATTTAGAAATTTTAAAAAATGTAGCACGATTGAAAAACTAAGATAGCGCTCAAGTAGCAAGATTTAATTGAGCTTGGGACCCCAAAAAATATGTATTAACTTGGTTTTGAACTATATAATCATTTCCGATTGCCAATTTGCACTAACATAACCCTAGTTTTATGGAAGTACCTTTGGAAGGCCAAAATTTTTCTCTTTTTCAGCATCTTGGTAATTATGAGATTTTTGTTATAGTTCACAAGTAGCTTAGGAACTAGGACCTAAAGGAGATTATGTTGTTTTGAAACCCCAAGTTCTACCAATTGACTTTTACAAACATGAAAAACATGATTTATTCAAGAAGTTATAGGCATTTTATGGGATTTTTAACAAAACAGCTTCAAATTTCAATGAAAATTCCAAGTTAGAGTTTTTTGTCAAATTTCTAATATAGCTTGTGTTTTGACATCATGAAAAATCCCCTTTATTTTTTGACTTTTAACCGACCTATGGTTGAAACAAGGTGTAGAAATGTTGTTTCTAGGTTCCCCAAAAAATTCCAAAGTTTTGGTGAGAAACAAGACACTAAAGTGTCCTCAGGACACTTTAGTGTCCAATTACAGAACTAGTGTTAAGCCTAGATTTTCTTTTATATACATGAGGGCTATATTTTCCTCTAATTTTTCTAGACATAAACATATTATAATCTTTAAAACATCATTCCATCCACCTAATTCAACTTGCCATGGCCCATCCCATCCCCCATCAAAAACGCGATGCTCAAACTCTATAGCTAGATTCACCCTTTCCTCAAAGGAAAGAGTGCTCCTCATGTGTAAAGAAAAAAATGCGAGTCACCTCTTCAATCTAGTGAGCCATACATACATATATAGTAAGATTTAAGACAAAGGTATATGGATGTATAACATATACATAGATGTGATATATAAATAAACACATGTCATTACAAAAAAAACATGAAATTACAAAGCACATATACAAAAAAGAAGGATCCTCCTCTATAACAATGAATGGTGTAACTTGAAAAGGATAGTTTTTTGATTTGTCTATATGAGTATGTATGTACACACATACATACATACATGAACTCTTATAGATACATACACACTCTCTCTCTTATAGCAACATGCACTCTTATAGAAACACACACACACACACTCACACACACACATCCACACTCATAGACCAAAAACTTGAAAGGAAAAATTAGAAAAAAAAAATTGGTTTCCAAACATACAACGCTTTTTATTTAAAAAAAATTCTTCACAAAAATTCAAAGAAAAGAAATATGCAAACATTAATAGTAAGTTTGCCATCCTTCTCTTGACATGTTAACATGTTGCTACTCATGGGCTTATAATTAAGGAATAGAGAGAGTGTGTGTGTGTGTGTGTGTGTCTGTGTGTATCACCATATTCTCTCAAAACACAAATACATCTATGTGATACATGTATCTACATGTGTGTGTGTGTGTGTATGTGTGTGAATGTGTGTATCACCATATTGTACCTTTGATAGATTCTTGAAAAAAATAATTATACTATACAAAGTTTTTAATGTGTGTGTGTATGGCCATGTTCTTATAGATACATGTATCTACATGTGTGTGTGTGTGTGACCATATTGCTCCTTTGATAGATTCTAGAAAAAAACATTATACTATACACCTTTTTTAGTGTGTGTGTGTGTGTGTGTGTGAGCTAGCTATTTCAAGGGCAACAAACATGCAAGGACACACACACACACACACATGTGTATCTATTTATAATACATCTATGTGATACATGTATCTACATGTGTGTGTTTGTGTGTGTGTGTGTGTGTGTGACTATATTCCACCTTTGAAAGGTTCTTGAAAAAGACATTATACTCTAACTTTTTGAATGTGTGTGTGTGTGTGTGTGTAAGCTAGCTAATTCAAGGGCAACAAATATGCAAGGACACACACACACACACACACACACATGTCACGTCATCACCAATTTGGGGAATTCTTGAATAATAAAAATTTTTCATCATGCTATATATCATTGGAAAGGTCTCGATGAGTAGATTCCAAATGTGCAATCTCCACCAACTTTTGATTTGATTTACAAAAAAATCACCATGAGCCCATCTTTTTAGAGAGAGGAGATGTCGAAATTCTTAAGGGGCAAAAATGAGAGTCCATATTTTGCCTAATGAAACACACATATGTGTGTATATGTTGTATGTACTCCCCCCCCCTCTCTCTCTCTCTCTCTCACGTAATTTTAACGCATCTGTCATTGAATCTCAATCTCTATTATTTTTTCTACATGGTGGGCAGTGGATTTGGCACCTTCGACGCCACGTTCGACACTACCAACTTCAACCTGGCCAATCCCCCCTCTTGAAACACCGTGGTTGTCCCATCTGGAGGCTAGGCTGTCGTCCGATTCAAAACAACCAACCCGTGTAATTTTTTTTATCTCTCTCTCTGTGATCTCTCAGCTTACTTGTTGATAATTTTCTACATCAAGCCAAAACCCAACATTATGAGAAAGGGGCTTTGGTCTCCAAATAAGGATGAAAGGCTTGTGCGTTGCATCACCAAGTATGTTAATGGTGGCTCTTAGAGTGATATAGCATGGAAAGCTGGTAAAAGAACTCATCCTCATTATTACAACTCTTTCAACTTTCCTTTGATTTAGTAAGATCATAATTATCTAAATTTGTTTTAGTTTTGCTTAATATAACCTTAGGTTGAATATTACGGCGGTCAATTTCACAAGCATTTGGCTTGCCCTCTGTGCACCAGTCAGGGACAAAGCCACTAGACATAATATCTTGGTGCTATCTTTCATCAAACCCATCCCACCGACATGACTCTATAGAATGCCTCCAGCTTACCACTAGATGCAGTGATGCAACTGCTACTGGACGAGGGTGGTGTGTAGGAAGACGAGGGGCATTTATCACCCTCAATGGCGTAGGAGCTTCACAAACTCTTCCACCAGCCCCCAATAATCTACCTCAATGTTGAGCCCTATTCATCTTCTTCCTTTAATAAAGTGCTATAAGACTTTCTTTTATTGGGAGAATTCATCAAGTTTTATGAGCATTGTTTTAATGATTTTTGAAATCAGTGTGATAACATGTCAACATCTCTATGCTTATTTAAACAAGCTATTTTTCAACAATTAAAGAGCGATTTCTTTCTTGTCCATCCATGAAACCACATTTTTTAATACACACACACACATATATAATGAGATTTTTAGCACACAAAAAACGTTATCATTCTTTGTGATGTCGTTTGCAATCAAGCACCTTTCACACTTAACAAAAGAAATGTTTTCTTTTTCTTTTTAATGTGTTGTGTTAGGAACACACCCTAGGCAAGTCATGTCCTTTCTATTGCTACATTTTTACACAAACTCACAAGTGTAGTGAGAGGGAATCAAACCCAGGGTAGAATCGCATGAACTAGACCCACTCACGCCACTGAAGCCCGTTGTGACCATCACGTTCACTTTCACACATTGTGAGAAAATCTTTTTATTTTTTAATTACCTGAGCACTCTCCATAGCCAGGCCAATCATGCATAGTCCACATAGTATTCCTCTCAATGTTAGCACACGTTTTCCAAACCTCTTGGAAATATCATGAACATCAATGCCCTCCCATAGAACACAAAGCTCCTCAACTAAAGGGGATAAATACACATCCATGTTCCTCACCTTGTACTTTCCAGGAACTATCAAAGATAATAAAATATGCCCTTTTTTATCGCTAGTCATGGTAGAAGATAGTTAACTAGACAAACATGCCATGTACTCCATGATGAATATCATAGACCAAATGGATTCACTCCATCCATCGCTACTCCGAGTCGAATATGGCAAGCCTCCTCCTAAAAGGCTACCCACTTCTCTTCAATGTGCTTCCATGCAGGGGAATCTGTGGGCACACGTATAACACCATCCGTGGACCTAGTGTTACGGTGCCAAGTCATCAATCCTACAATGGATTTGCACTTGAACATTGTTGTAATCCAAGGGATGATGGGAAAGTGTCGTAAAACTTTTGCTGGTACCCTTTATCCTTGCACATCTTGTCTATATCTCGATGTACCACAATGCGAACATTGTACTGCGTTGTTATATTCTTGTCGCGATAGAAAAAAGCAATGTTGCACTCGATTGGCATGGACTACAACACACACCATGCTTGTCCAAATGATTGTATTTTTTCATTATCTTCTGGCAATATTTGATGTTTCAATAAGCTGTTACACAAAATAGTCAGGCTAAGAAAATGCATATAAAAGTACATAACTCACTAATTGCATATGATATCATCACTTACGTAAAAAGTTTTGATACGCTCGTATATCAGACCATCTAAAAATCAATTACAAGTTCAATATGGATAGGCAAGTGCGTAAAACAGACACATGTGCTCCACGATATAGTGGAAGATGAGCAAGCATGTGTAGCTGTTTCTCTTCTTGGAAAGCGTTTTCCACACGTCGTGTGTTTTCTTCTACCCCTTCGTGTTCCAAATCTTGATCTTATTTTCCATCGTGTAAGGTATTTATCATGTCATCCATGTCATGTTCTAGTATTTGCTCCGAATCCGCCTCAAGTTCCTCGGGTTGTTGGATCACCTTGTTTGTGGGTACTCTTGTTGGTCTCCATCGTTCAGGCCGGATATCCACTAGTTCATCATTGTTGAAGCACACATTGCCACTAATTAGATGTTCCAATCGCTCCACTAGAAATATTCCCCATTTTTTTGTATGATCATTGCAAATTCGTCGACGTCGAGCCACTAGGTATTTGCAGCGCGAGTACATGGGCAAAGTGTCATCCTCTAAATCAACAAAATTTGAGGGTGTGGCATCGTCCATGGTTTCCATATTGATTTGAAATGGGAACAAATGCTTATTTTTGGAGGGGAATCCTCCCTTAAGTATTTATGGAGGGTGGTAGTCAATGATAGGTAATTTGAAATGTCGGGGGGCACGCAAGATCTGGAAAGATTTTGAATTTGAAAAGTAGCGATCGTCAAAATAAGCGTCGAAAAGAAAGTCAAATTTTTTGTCAAAAAGAGCTTAGGAAATTTTATTTTTTTGATACTTATTTCCACGCTATTTTCCACGTACTTTTCAATGCTGTTTTCCACCCTGATTTCGATAATTTTTTCCACGGTTATTTCGACGCATATATTGACAGTGCAAGTTTTGATAGTAAAATAGAACCTCTCTTTTTTCTACGTTTTTGTTTGTGCACGTGTGTTTTGATTCCTCACCAGGTATGCCTCCTTTGCCCTCACTCCCATCTCCTCTTTGTTACATGTACATGTGTTGTAAAATGTCTGTGTGTGTAATTAGGGGTAATTTTCTCGTTTTCTTGCTTTCTTCTTTGTTTTGCAGGTTCTTTATTTCTCCCGAGCTCTTCTCCACCTCCTTACCTTCCAAGCAAGTTCGCCTCCTTCTTTGCCCTCCCTCCCCTACCCTACCCTCTCCTCTCCTCTTGGTTGTGAGATGTGTGTGTGTGTGTGTGTGTGTTGAAGGATACTGAATGTTTTTTTTTTTTGTTCTTTGTTTTTCATGCTCTCTCCTTCTTTGCCCTCCCTCCCCTCTCCTCTTGGTTTGAGATGTGTGTGTGTGTGTGTGTGTTGAGGGATAATGAATGTTTTTGTTTTTTTTTTTGTTCTTTGTTTTGCAGGTTCTCTCTCTCTCCCAAGCTCTTCTCCACCTCCTTACCACTCAAGCAGGTTCACCTCCTTCTTTGCCCTCCCTCCCCTCTCATCTTGGTTGCATGTGCGTGTGTTGAGTGTTGTGAGATGTGTGCTCCATGTGTATGTTCTTATTAAAGTGTCCATGTGGGCTTTATTATGTGTGTATAGAAACATGTCTCGCACTCCAAATGAGACACCGGCTTACTCTCCATCCTTCTCTCCATATGCCATGTCGCCTGACTAGTTTATAGGTTTTTTTAGCACAAGCCATGCCCGAGCAAAGAGCGATGGCACAACAATATTTTGGGAGAGGGGCAGGCACTTCGGCCGCACCATCGGGCACCACCACCGCTAACCCTAGTTCACCTATAGAAACCCCACAAAGAGCCACCACAGAACCCCTCCCTTAGGTCGCTCCACTCGCACCACAGAGGACAACGCTTGAGTAGTGGAGGTGGAGGAGGTTGTTGTCCAAGTGGGGGCACGGATGGGTCTACGCCCCCACATGAGCGTCCTTCCCCATATAGCACCAGAAGCACTCCACACTCGTGATCATCGCGCGACGTTTCGACACACAACCCACACCCGCCGATGGGGAAAAATATTACACAATTGTCAATGGCAATGTGGTTTTGGATAATGTCGGGCAAGAGATGAAGAGCCACTGCGAGCTTTGCCACATTGTCTTTGCAAATGACTTTATGACTTTATGGCCAAAGTTGGATAAAGATAAGAAAGATAGAGTCATAAATCAAATCAAGGATGAGTACAAGTTGGCCGTCGGTAGTGATGTCATTCCCATAAGGTGGATAAAGGACCACATGGTGGACGTCATGAAACATTAGCAGGGAGATGTGACTAGGAGAGTGAAGGCAGGGGGGAGAAGCCTTGGTACATGAGCACCAAGGATTAGAATGAGGAGAAGCAAAAGCATGCAAGAAATCCCCAACGCTACAAGCAACAAGAGAATGCGGCAAAAGTCCGAATGGAGAGCGTAGGAAGCTCTCACCTTGGAAGCGGCAATTGGGATGCATTCCATGTCTACTTTGTAAGTATCAATGCTTATCTTGTATGTTTCATTTGATGTTATGTCTACTTTGTAAGTATCAACGCTTATCTTGTTGTTTTGGTACTTTTAGAATCAAGTGGTTGATCGGCCCAGCGTTGCCATAACACGTACTTTCTTTTGGAGAAGCTTGAGTGAGAAGGCGCCAACCTCAATTGGGGGCGTATTAACCTTATGATTTGTATACTTGCTTTGCCATGTCATGCTAGACCATTGTTTTGTATACAAAAAAAGCATCTTGTATGGTTTTCGTAGGGACCAATGCCTGACCCTGAGGGAGGGCTCCGCATAGAGTGGCCTTGCCCATGTCTTTCCTCTTGTACATACATATTTTAGTCAGCTCACATCTTTGTTTGAGCTTGTATAGCTTGTATGCAACTACTTTATGCAATTTTGGTCATCGAGTATAGCTTATAGAGCTTGTATGCAATTTTATGTAACTACTTTATGCAATTTTGGTCATCGAGTATAGCTTATAGAGCTTATATATGTAACTACTTTATGCAATTTTGGCTTATCTCGTCAAAGCTTGATATGTAAATTTCACATCTTGAAATATAATTTGACCATTGTTTGTTTGCACTTGTGTGAATTGTGTATCTACTTTGTAATGTCGAAAACGTTATGGCATTCTAACTTTTTCAACAAAGTTACTTCGTTCTTCACATTAGAGTACAGTTGCCTTTGGTGCTCTCTATAAGTTTGGCATAATGGTACATCTAGCTACAAGACTACACCTGGATGCACCATTATGCCAAAAAAAATTAATACTTGCACGTGTCAAAATAACCGTTGAAAGTTTCCTACATCCGTCGAAATAGAAGTTGAAATGTCAATCAAAATCAGCGTCAAAAAGTGCGTTGAAAAAAGTGTGGAAAACATAATTATTTTGACGATTATTTTGATGCATATATCGGCGCTTATTTTGACGTTCCTATTTTGACGCTTTTTTCGATGCGTATTTTGACGTTTCGAGGATTTTAAGCTTAGTGCTAAAGCGTGGATAATGGCCCCGCCTCTTGTAGTGTTTGAAAATAACCATATTTTTCTTTAGCTGTGGTGAGTGATTAGATCTAGTGCTTTATTTATATAAAAAAGAAATTCTATGCATAAGACAAAAAGATGAATTTAAAAAAATGTGATAGTACTTATAAAATTTACGTGAAAGGTGGCTTTGCCACCTGAACCATAGTGTGAGGGGCACATCATAACCAATTTACGTAGAGCTACTACTCTTTGTTATGCATAGCCTTGTGAGTTCTCTCTAAATTGCTTCTCTATAATTTCCCATGCCTTGTTTGAAATGGCTAGGATAGGGGCCACCATGCTTTATTCCTCAACGTATGGAGTGATATAGTTTCATTTGTTCTTTGGCCCAACTTTCATCAAAGTACATTGGCCCGTGAGATTTGGAAACTATATATTGAGTACATCTATTATCTAATACTTGTCCCTAGTATTTTCTTGATCCACTTGAGTTCTTGAAAGTTTGGTTGACCAAGTTTTGTAGCAAATTTTTAAATGATTACTTTGGGCAGGCATCCAAAAGAACACTCCCATCAACTTATAGCATGTAATATAATCTCTCCATCACATGTTAATCATCCCTCTCATCCTCCATGGATGGCAGCCTAGCATCTCCACCAAGGCATGTACTAAATTATCAAGCTTGAGAGCAATGGCTTAGAGAGCGCATACATTCTTGAAAAGAACTAAACCCTCCCAAGTGGCAACGATGGTGAGTGTAGAAGTATCATCACACCCCACATAACTTTGGGAGAGGGTAGAGTTGAGAGTGGGCATGGATGGAATCATGGAAGGGGGAACGGATGGAGGTGTCAATAGAAAAAACATGGCCTAGGTAGATGGAATTGTAGATGAAAAAAATGAATGGGGTGATGAAGGTTGGAAGGAGCTAGTATATATGGAGGGGGTTGGATTATAACCAACTTGCAACATAAATTTTTCCCCATATCTATGAAATCATTGGGCATATGCCTTATGTGTGATAAAGACTATGTAAAGGTGTTGATCATCATCTTGAATGTGATCCTTCATGATCTCCTTGTGGATTTCCAAAAGAAGAGTTGAGCCACATCAACAAGGCATAAAGTAAAGATGCATACATATGGTAAGGCATAGGCGTAGATGCAATGCATAGTCATAGAGGCCTCTATGCATAAAAGGCCTTTATGCATAGAGGCCTTTACTTATAAAAGAGACATCTAAGCAAGACCTTATGCAAAGATGCATAAATTAATTCATAAGCCTAGCCATAAGTGCTAGAATATGCATGCACGAAAGCTCCTTTCATGCATGGAGCTCTGTATCCATGCATAGAGCTCATAGAGAGCTCTATCCATACAGGAGCTCTTTATTCATGCATAGAGCTCATAGAGAGCTCTATGCATGCCTAGAGTGCTATATCCTCAGGGGGCTTTACCTAAAAATATGTAAATATAGCATGTGAGTTCAAATGAAGGGGTTTTTTAATTCAAAATTTTAAGGTAAATTTATAAAAATGCATTTACATAAGGGGTTTTTTTTAATCTTTTTTTTTTAAAAAAAACTAATAAGTCCATAAAGAAAAAGGGGTCATATCCATGTATAGAGCACTATATACATACGTAGAGCTCATAGAGATCTATATCCATACATAGAGCACTCTATATGTGAGATTCCTCCCCAGCCTCTCAAGATGTCCAGCATCTTCCCCTGTACTCAAATCCCTCTTAAGAAATATAAAAGATCTTGTTTCTACCAGTTTTGGCCTAGAGAGAGAAAATCTTCTAGAGAGTGCTAATTCAGTTTTAAAATATTTTTGGATAGAAAAATATCTCATCTTATTAAAATAAGTTCCCCTGAAACAGAAGTTTAAAAAGATTTTCAGAAGGTGCATTAGAAATTAAGTATAATCTGTACAAGAGGCATTATCCTGGGGGTGAAGATTTTTTTGAAATTTTAAATTGAGGTTCCTATGGACCAATAAGATTCATCCAAATGTAGGGAGGAGATAAATAGAAGAATAAAAGAAAAGTCTCCCAAAAATGAGTAAATACTCACATAAGATGAAGAGTTGACTAAGGACAAGGTTAATAGTTAAAAAAGAGAGATATTTAGGTGAAATGATGCATTTTTGACACCTCTGCATGGGGGAATTTCCCTCACAAAGGAGGCGCCTATTTCACATGCTTGAATGAGTTTTAAACTTCCAAATAATGAGATATTTTTGTCTCTCCTCTGTCCTATTTCAACTAGATCCAAAAAGTGAGCAAAACTAACCCAAAAATGGTCAAAAATTGACCAAACTGATCTGGAAATTCTAGAATCAGTTGGCTTGGTTAGAAGCTCACTTTTTCCTATAAATAGAAGCCTTCCCCTTTGTTGAAACTCAATAGTATTTTGCACTGTTACCGTGCCTCTCCCAAGTGCCAAAAACAATGAATTTTACTCATAATTCATTAGTTTTTGACCTTCCCTGTTCCAAAAGATTGGTGGCCACTCTTGTTTCAAACAAGAGTAGAACTCTCAAACCATCAAGCCAAAGGAGAGCTCTCAAATTCATTAACAAGTTGGAGATTCTTCTCTTTTCCATTCATTTTATGGTTTTTATGGTTTTTTATGATTTTTGTCTTCTCTAAATTGCAAATGATGTTATGCCTTATTGAAAAAAGGCATTCCCCTCTCTTCTTTAGTAAATCCAACCATTCTTATCCTAGATGAATGATTAATGAATAAAATCAAGTTTTTCAATCTCTTTGATTTTTTACATTAGAATGTTTTAAATACTCTTGGTAAACTTCTAATTAATTTTAAGTAAGTTAAAAATTAAAAAATGGTCAGCCATACAAAGGAGGTTATGGCAAAATTTTTTAAAAATTTATGAAATAAATTTCATCTTTTATTAATCAAAAAGAGTAATCCCCATCATTAGAGCATTCTAAAAGTGTCATTTTTATTCATGCATAGAAAGATGCATATTGATTAATTTTTATAAAAGAATAGTTTTTATTATAAAAGTGTTACTTTTATCATATTTGATTTTCATGCATAAAAGTATGCATGGAAGAATAGTTTTTATTATAAAAGTGTTACTTTTATCATATTTGATTTTCATGCATAAAGGATTATTTTTTTATTATAAAAGTGTTACTTTTATCATATTTGATTTTCATGCATAAAGGATTATTTTTTTATTATAAAAGTGTTACTTTTATCATATTTGATTTTCATGCATAAAGGATTTTTTTTTATTATAAAAGTGTTACTTTTATCGTTATTGATTTTTATGCATAAGAGGATGCATAAAAGAAATTTATTTTTATTATAAAAGTGTTACTTTTATCATAAATGATTTTTATGCATAAACATATGCATAAAAGATATTTTTTATATTACAAGTGTGATTTTCATCATAAATGATTTTTTTGCATAAACATATGCATAAAAGATTATTATTTTTATTATAAAAGTGTTACTTTTATCATAATTGATTTTCATCATAAACATATGCATAAAAGATATTTTTTTAATATCAAAAGTGAGATTTTCATCATAAATGATTTTTGTGCATAAACATATGCATAAAAGATATTTTTTATATCAAAAGTGTGATTTTCATCATAAATGATTTTTATACATAAACATATGCATAAAAGATATTTTTTTATATATCAAAAGTGTGATTTTCATCATAAATGATTTTTATGCATAAACATATGCATAAAAGATATTTTTTAATATCAAAAATGTGATTTTCATTATAAATGATTTTTATACATAAACATATGCATAAAAGATATTTTTTATATATATCAAAAGTGTGATTTTCATCATAAATGATTTTTATGCATAAACATATGCATAAAAGATATTTTTTAATATCAAAAGTGTGATTTTCATCATAAATGATTTCTATGCATAAACATATGCATAAAAGATATTTTTTTTATATCAAAAGTGAGATTTTCATCATAAATGATTTTTATGCATAAAAGATATTTTTTTATCAAAAGTGTGATTTTCATCATAAATGATTTTTATGCATAAACATATGCATAAAAGATATTTGTTTTATAGCAAAAGTGTGATTTTCATCATACATGATTTTTATGCATAAACATATGCATAAAAGAAATTCTTTCATGATAAAAGAGTGATTTTCAACATAAATGATTTTTTTGATGATGATAAAAGTGTGACTTTCATCAGATTTGGATTTTATGCATAATTAGATGCATATAGAAATTTTTATATTTAAATAAGGGTTCTCCTTAATCCTCTGTTTAATTTTCGCAAAAATTAGAAAAATAAATAAGTAGATAATCTGTGAGAAGAAAGGCTACCATTTCATATTCACTAAGATGTAATGAGAAAATTCAATTAAACTATCGAAGTCGGAGATCAAGATAAATGATTATTTTATTCCTCATAAGAAATTAATGTTTTAGAAATCTGTCAGCAAATATTCGTCGAATAAAATTTAGAAAAAGAGAAATTGAAATAGTACCTTTCGAGAAAGATAGTTTAGGAAGAACCTTTCGAGACCCAAACTCTGATTCAGACTGTTGACCAAGACCTAATTCCTTCGTGAGTTTCAATCAATGACGATGTGCCCAGTTCAGGAAAAATGCACTCAGAACACCCACCGAATCCGAAACTAAGTTAAGACTTTTGATTTTGATCTGAGGATCAAGTTAATAGAATTCAAGGAATTTTGTTTGGAATTCAGACCTGGCTCTAGAAGTATTGGGTTACGGATTTAAGATTTATTCATGGTATTTAAATAAAATCAAAACTGAAAACTTGCATAAAAACCCTGTTTTCTTAAAGGACTGTCTTACGCCAGAATGCTCGAGGGAGCATTGGCATATATGTTTATCCAAGGGAAGTTCGATTGCAACAACCGCTGGCGGGGAGTGTTCGAGGGATAGCTCACGCGGCAAAAACCCGCCGAGATCTTGACCACCCTGGGTATGGTGAGAAATGGTGCGCTTCCGGTACGATGGGCGAGGGCCGACGAAGCGGTCCCTGAGTGAAGTGCCAGGAAACCTAAGGAGGATCCTGGAGGGTTCAGACCAGGCGATGCACGGGCTCGCAGTGCTTAGGACACCCATGCGTATGTCGAGGAAGATATATTTATGTATGTTGACAAAATGATTATTGTAATCTGTTTTACTGGATCTCGTTGGCTGACCAGCTGGTCCCAACGGAGAGTCCAGAGTGGTACTGTTTTTGTGAAACAAGGGATTGAATGGAAATTTTGAATTAGGAAATCTGTGATCATATCTTTTTTGTCAATGGATTATTTTTATATTAAAGTTTTAAAGAGGAGTGTGTGCGTATCTGTTTTCTAAAGCTAAAGTTAAGAAAGGCATTTCAATTATGGGTGGGTGAGTACTTGTTTGGTTCCACCGATTCCAGTGGTAGGGTGGTGGCTAACCCATGGGACGGATGGGGTTAGGCTGGAATCAGTAGCGTTTTAATCAAACTGTAAAATCTTAGGATTACGCTAGGATTCGAGTAGCTAGTTAGTTCCTTGATAAAATTCTCAATTGAGTGAATCAACGGCTGTGCCTGATCTTGATCAAGAAAAAAGCGTTGAAGTTACTCAAAATGATCAAATTATATCAGTGATAGTTTCCTTCTATCTGGTTTATTCAGGTGAAGGATAGTTTAGAATTGATCTCGTTAGAAAAATTCGTTAAGAAAATTCAAAAATGTGGAATCGTCCTCGCTTTCTGGGCATGGGAAATTTTCCCGGTTTCGGTTTTCGGAGTGACCACCAGCCTAGTCTCGTGCCCGGACATTCGTGGGCGAGGCCCGAGTGAGAAACCCTGCCCCGAGCATGAGGGGGTTGCTTCTGCTGCCAGCTACCGGGAGTCCGGTGCGCAGAGGGGGAAGAGGGATCTCACACTATACATTCAAAGAGATCTATACATAAATACAGTGATATATCTAGAAGGTAGTACATGGATATAGCTCATAGAGAGCTATATCCATGGATAGAGCACTCTATACATACAAAGATCTCATGTGATTGCTATGCATAAACAGAGCTCTCTATACATGCATAGAGAGCTCTATCCATATAAGGTATTATGTTATGGCTAAGAGATAGCTTTGAGGGAACCACTCACCTCTACATGTCGTGGGGATCTTTTTGTTTGCTGAGCTCATAACCCTTGAGGTCTCCAAGCTCAACATTACCATGGGTAGCTTACATCTGCCTTCTCTCGCAAGCATTGTCGCATTGCACTACGAGCACTACTCCCTCCTCTCACGTCAAATCACCCACACACACTCATTAGCATGTATTAGAGAGAAGATTAGAGAGAGGTTTAGTAAGAGAGAAAGATCAATTGCATAATGGAAGAGTATACTTGCATTATGAGAAAATTATCTTACATACATGGCCATGAGTGTTTACACACACTTAAACTATGGTCAAGAAGGCATCAAAAGCTTATATTTACCCTAATGCTTGTACGTTGCCTCATCTCAAAATACATCGATTCATTAAAATACTAGGGATCACATTCTAGCTCACTATCACATGCTTGAAATGCCATTAGTTATCCATGAGACCTTTATGGGCACCCATCCAAGTTTGAGATTTGGACACCATTGCTTCATGGCTTGTTTGTACATGCATTTGGTGTGTCGATGGGAATCCCTTACACCATAGAAAGAGTGCAGGAACTAGCCAATATTGTGGGGCTTTGCCTCACCAAACTCGGGAGCATAAAATAGCTCAAACTAAGAGGTTAATCTACCATAACCTAACCCACAATTTCATAAACAAGATGTGTCACTCACCTCGTTGATTGCTTATGCTCGGATTCTTGTAGGAGACAATGTTGCCGTGCATCCATACTCCAAGCTCCACTCCAATGCCATCGCCACACTCCAATGGAAGCTCAAACCTCCTCTCTCACTCAATCAAACACACTCACTCTCACACACATGCAAGAAAGCACTCAGTCATAGATGCCAAGCTCCACTCCAACGCCGCCGTCATACTCCAATGGAAGCTCGACCCTCCTCTCTCAATCACACACACTCACTCTCTTATACACATGTAAGCAAGCACACAAGAGCTCAAACAAGCAAGAGGCAAGCAAGAAAGAAATAACATAGGAGAGTAGAGAAGAAGAGCACTCTCTTGAATTAGCATAAAAGAATGAATGGTTAGAATACACAATGACCCTTGTCTTGGCCCCTTGCCTTCACACCTTGGGCAGCCATACTTAAAAAATAGGTCCATGGCTATCTACGACTACCTAGGCTTATGTAAACACTTAATCTAAGAATGCAATCTCCATAAATAATCTTGTGGCATGCCTTTTATAGACAAGTGGTGATCGTACATGTAAAATATATAATGACACTAGAGAGGTGTCTAATGAGGGTTAACATACCCCCCCTTTCATGATGCAGATTCTAACCTTGGAATATGTCGATGAAGATTTGTCGAGACCGTTATAGATTGCATGAAATGTCGTAGGTCCTTGAAGGTCTGCAAGGCAACATAGTACCATGAGTAAGGTGCATTTAGGTATAATTCAAACACCAATTATGCAGTGATGAATGATATTTAAGATTGGTCAAATTTTCTAGTTAAGATAAGGGTAATATTAAGGTTGGTCCAAATTTGATCTAACTAAGAAGGAGCATGCTCTGATTCTTCATCATTTTTTCTTTCCTTCTCACTTGGGTGTGCTCCATATATATATGCATCCTTTGGTTTACTAGGTATTGGTTTGAGTGCATCCTCACTGGATATGGCATGGGTGCTATAGGTAAGTTAGCTAAGTAGCTTTTGTGAGCTAAGCTATTTAAAAAGTCACCCACTATAACCGAGAAGGAACAAGGAAGTGGAACCATATATGCCATAACTGATGGTGTAATTCCATAAGTTCTTGCCCTCCTCCGTTGCTATACGACCTGTTCTTGTGCAGTTCTATCTTGTTGGGGTCCTCCCACTAGGTAATGTATACTCTCATGATCATATTGTTATGGTGTCTCTCATGGACTATGATAGTCATGTCCCATAGTGCCTAAAATAAGTTGTATACTACCAACATAAGTAGGACAATGCATACAACATTTAGATTACCTCCCTCTAGACATTTTCTCTCTCTAGGCCAAAAATATGGTAAAACTAGATATTTCTTTTATTTCAGAGATGGGAATAATTATAAGATCAGAAGGGGAGGTCCTTACACCTTCACACCTCAAAAGCCGGAGGGAGGAATCTTGCAACCTTTGTGGACCTCTTCTGCTGCCTACAGTTCCATCCCCTTACACCATGCATTACCTGTAGGCATTGAATTGAGATATTTTTAGATGTAAAAATCCTCCTAGTGTCAAAAATGGTTTCCCTTGAAACAGAAATTCAAAAAGAACTTTTCAATGTGCAATTGGAATATCCAGATTTTCTTAAAATTTTGAATTAAGGTTCCTATGGACCAATAAGATTAATCCAAATGTAGGGAGGAGATAAATTGAAGAATAAAAGAAAATCCCCCAAAAATGAGTAAATACTCACATAAGATGGAGTTGACTAAGGACAAGGTTTATTAGTTAAAAAAGAAGAGATATTTAGAAGAAATGATGCATTTTTGTCACCTCAGTGTGGGAAATTTCCCTCATGAAGGAGGTGCCTATTTCACATGTGTGGTTGAGTTTAAACTCACAAATAATGAGATATTTTCATCTCTCCTCTCTCCTATTTCAACTAGATCCAAAAAGTGAGCTAAACTGACCCAAAAATGGTCGAAAATTGATCAAACTGATCTGAACAATTTTAGAATCAGTTTGCTTGGTTAGAGGCTAATTTTTTCCTATAAATAGAAGCCTCCCCCTTTGTAAAAGATTAATAGTGTTTATGCACTATTACTCTACTCCTCCCCAGAGTCAAATACATTGAATTCACTTGATAATTCAATTGTTTTTGACTAAATCCTCTCCAAAAGAACTGGTGGCTACTCTTGTTGTTGCAAACAAGAGTAGAACCCTCAATCCCTCAAGCCAAAGGAAAGCTTACAAGTTTCATGTAAGCTTAATTCTTGCTTATTGTGAATTTTAGATCTATGGTTTTCTTAAATTTTATGCTTTGTAAATGTTTAAATTAAAATCTGATGCTATGCCTTGATGGAAAGGCCACCCCCTTCTCTTCTTTACAATTAAGCCCTTCTTAATACTATAAAGTTTAATTAAAAGATTGATTAAACTCTTTTCATTGTTTACTTTCTTGATTTTTAAAAAATGGAGTAGATTAGAGATATTAGAATTCAAATTGGATTAATTCAAGTCATAAATTGAATGTAAAAATTGAGAAATGGTCAGCCATACAAAGGAGGTTATGGTAAAATTTTCTTAAATTTTATAGAACTAAAGTTTATCATTAGGTTATTCTAAAAGAGTAATTCCCTCCGTTTGTGCATTCTAAAAGATTTATTTTTATATCAAAAGTTTTATTATCATTAAAATTAAATTTATGCATAGAAGGATGCATAAAGAAATTTATTTTTATTTCAAAAGTGTTATTATCATCAAATTTAAATTTATGCATAGAAAGATGCATAAAGAAATTTATTTTTATTTCAAAAGTGTTATTCTCATCAAATTTGATTTTATGCATAGAAAGATGCATAAAGAAATTTATTTTTATTTCAAAGAGTGTGTATGTCCTTGCATGTTTGTTGCCCTTAAAAGTGTGATAAAAGGTTATCAGGGTTTGTGATTTGAATGGCATGTATTTTGTATGTGCATTAACTTTGTAATTTATATTATGCCACATATTTTATATAGATTACACATATTTTATATATTATGCCACATATTTTATATAGATTACACATATAGTACACGGCATGTGTGTGTGTGTGTGTGTGTGTGTGTGTGGGAGAGAGAAAGAGAGAGAGAGAGGGAGAGATTTTTTGGCATATATAGGATCTAAGGGGCCCAACTTAGTGACATATAAGCTTTTGGCATTCGATGATGACTAAAACCTCCATGATTTTTCAAATTGAATGCATCACAAGTGTAGAAATTATCCTTTTTTAAAAAAAAATTAACAAGAGGATTAGTATTATTCAAAAAACAAAAGACTCTACTACATCCAAGCTTTTTGAGAGAAGCTTAACTCAAAGATAGTTTTGTATAGAGTTTTTCACATCCATCATGTTCAATATGAATTGAGCTAATTCAGCATCTTACTCTTCGAGCTTATTTCCAACTTTTGTCCACTCTTGTTTCTATCTTGCTCGATCTGCTTTGATGATCTAGATCTTCTCCTCATACTCTTCACATGCTTCATTGATAGCCAACGCTTCCTCCACCTCAATCCTAGAGTGTTGAGCCCGGCACACAGTGTTGTTTGCTTTTATGATCATCCTCATATGCACATACAGAGCAAACACTGTTGCGGACAAAATAGGTAATATTTCTTGAAAACGAGAAACATTTGGCATCTTTCAAAGATTCCATCAAAAAAGTTTAGTTTTTTACCTCTTTTTAAAAAGTGGTCTACGCATGCGTACAACACTGCCAAAAACGATAATATTTTGGGCACTTTACATGTTTCTTACAAAAATTGACATGAAAAAAAGACTTTGTTTTGCTTACTTTTTGAGATTATAATTAAAAATATAGTAATAAGTTTCCAAAAAACATGCCAAAATAGAGACAATGTTTATTATTTCCATCTTCAATCCATTAAAAAAATGATACAACTGTAAAAGAAGCCATTTTCTAAACATATAGCTTATGGCATAGGTATGGTTCCTCATAATCATTGCTACACCATCACTAGTCGATGTGCCTTTCCTTGAGAAGGTGGACGAGGCATCCTCTTCTTCACTATCCACAAATACAATTTTTTTCTTCTATGTGTACACAGGAAGCTTAAACTCCTTGGGTCATTTGCCATGTTAGCATGATTGCGGATGTGCTATAGAGTGCAACTATAAAAAACTATTTGCATAATTATATTACAAAAGCATTATCTTGATACAAATATTATCTTAATTGTAAAACCCTATTTTGGCTCTCGATGAGAGTAGTATTAAAATCCATTTTGAAGCTCTTGAGTATCATAATTTCTTAATTGATAATATATACTTTTTTAAAAAGAGTTCGTTACGTATATATGAATTTTAAAATATCATGAATAAGCTATTTAAAAGTTATCTAATTTTGAAAAATAATTCCACACTCATTTTTAAAGAAGATGTGTCCTTGATGTGACAAAAAAGGGTTAAATGGTAATTTTAGCTATTAAATGAGTTTAGAAAGTATAAGAAACAAAAGTTTATACTTTCCAAAATACTTTTTTTGTAAAATATCAGGCAGTGACTTAGGTTCGAATCCTACTGGTTAGTACACATAGTAAGGATGTTTTAGCTATAACATTTGCCGCCAACTTAATGCTGAGTAAGAACTTCTCAGCTAAGAGTTGATGTTTTCCATCAACTTGATACAAAACATCAACTTTTGTGAAAATTTGTTATTTTGTATCAAGTTGATGTAAAACATTAACTTTATATTCAAAACATTAACTTTATATTCAAAACATTAACTTTTCATGATGCAAAAGAAAAACTTTTTTTCAATACGATGTTTTGTATCAACATTATGCAAAACATCAACTTCCCACAAACTTAATGTTTTACATCAACTTTGATGCAAAACATAAAGTTTTATGGGAAAAGCTATTGTTTTGCATAAAATCGATGTAAAACATCAACTTTTTCATAAAACTTGATGTTTTGCATCAACTTGATGCAAAACATCGAGTTGTGTAGAAAAGTTGATGTTTTGCATCAACTCCATGCAAAACATCCACTTTTCAACACAACTCGATGTTTTGCATCGAGTTGATGCAAAACATCAACTCTACCCCACAACTCAATGTTTTGCATCAAAGTTGATGCAAAACATCAACTCTACCACACAACTCGATGTTTTGCATCAAGTTTGAGATGCTCCAAAGAACAAAGTTAGAGGATCGTGGATAGATTTTCACAAACGGCCTATTTTAGCAATTCTGTTCATGCAAGTATGCTCGAACGACCTATTCCACACATTTTGAGTACCAGCACAACTATATTTCGATGCAATTTGCAGATGTCACAAAGCGACTTGCTGCACCAGTAAGTTGCTTTGTGACGTCTACAAATTGCATCGAAACATAGTCGTGTTCATACTCAAAATTTGTGGAATAGGTCGTCTGAGCATGTGAGCGTGGACGAAATCGCTAAAAAAGACCGTTTATGAACCGTTTGTGCAAAATAAACCTTCGATCCTCCAAAGTTTTTCTCCGAAGCATTTGATACTTGATGCAAAACATCAAGTTTTATGGTAGAGTTGATGTTTTGCATCAACTTTGATACAAAACATCAAGTTATGTGAAAAATTTGACGTTTTACATCAACTTTGATACAAAACATTGAGTTGTGTGGAAAAGTTGATGTTTTGCATCAACTCGATGTTGCAAAACATCAACTTTTAGCATCGAGTTGATGCAAAACATCAACTTTTCCACACAACTCAATGTTTTGCATCTAGTTGATGCAAAACATTAAGTTTTATGAAAAAGTTAATGTTTTACATTGATTTTATGCAAAACATCAACTTTTCCATAAAACTTAATGTTTTGCATAGAATTAAAGAAAAAATATACCTAGGATAAGGTGATATAGGTAGAACATAGGTTTACAGGGCTAAGGATGTGAAAAACACATATGGTCGCAATCTTTGACTACAAATTTGAGAGGAGGTCATTAAAAAAAATGCTAGTCTATGTAACCTGTTGAAAGAACGGTAGAGGGGGAGGAGACACACACATAGGAGCAAACCCTAATGTATATTGCAAACCCTAACCATAGAGGGAAGCCATCTCCACTCTCACACAAAGCATAATGCACTAATCCAAAATACACACAACACTATGAGTTGTGTCCACACACATCTAACCCTAGCTAATGTCCACACACTATGACCAGCTGGACACGCGGTCATTTATGTCTCACACACGTTCCTACCTAACATGCCAGCACATAGCATAGCTAGCTCACACTGACATCGAGCTTGAATCTCAACAGCCCCTCTCAAGCTCATGATGTACTGCCGATGAAGATGTAGATGACCTTGGGATATCAAGACTCTCAACACTCCCCCTGAAGCTCATCCCATGTACTCCCAACATAGTCCGGAAGTACTTAAACTTCTCCCTGCTAAGTGGCTTTGTGAAGATATCAGCCACCTACTCATCAGTCTTCACATACTAAAGATCAACTGTACCATCCAGCACCTTTTCTCTGACAAAGTGATAATGGACCTCTATGTGCTTGGTCCTCGCATGAAACACTGGATTCTTGGCCAACTGTATACTGCTCATGTTGTCACAATGAATGACAACTTTGCCATCAATAGGCTCACATAAATCTGCCAAGAGACCCTTTAACCATACTGCCTGACAAGTAGCAATGGCTGCACCTCTATATTCAGCCTCTGTACTGGATAAAGCAACTGTGGGTTGCTTTTTGCTACTCCAACTTACCACGGTTCCAAGTGTAAAAGCATATCCACTAGTAGACCTCCTGTCATATGCGTTACCTGCCCAATCAGCATCTGTGTAGCCATGTATGTCCAAGCTTTTACCACTCTCATAAAGTAGACCATAATGTGCAGTGGTATTCACATATCTCATGATGTGTCTCACTGCATCCAAATGTGGTTTTCTGGGGCTCTGCATAAACTGGCTTACTAGCCCCACAGCATAACTCAAATCCGGGCGTGTAATAGTCATGTATATGAGACTACCAACCATCTAGATGGATCATCAAGCTCATCACCATAATCAGCCCGCAACTTCACATTTTGCTCCAAAGGTGTACTCATAGGCTTACACCCTGTCATGCCATATTTTGCCAACATATCCAAAGGTGTACTGATAGGCTTACACCCTGTCATGCCATATTTTGCCAACATATCCAATGCATATTGGCGCTGTACTAACCATGTACCTACATGATCTTTGATCACTTCTATGCCAAGAAAGTATCTCAACTCACCAAGGTCTTTCATGTCAAATTGCCCACTCAAAGCTTTCTTGACATGCATCACATCTGCACCATGATCACCTGTGATAATCAAATCATCCACATAGATGACGAGTAAAACAATCCCATGCTCTGTCTTCTTCACATAGAGTGAAGAATCTGCTGTAGAAATCTGAAAACCAAGTGAGATAAGATATCTGCTCATCTTATCACTCCAAGCACGAGGTGCTTGCTTCAGACCATACAATGCCTTTTTCAATCTGCATACGTGAGTGGGATATCTAGGGTGTACATACCCTTCTGGCTGTGCCATATACACTTCCTCTTGTAGATCTCCATTTAGAAATGCATTTTTGACATCCATCTGATGCATTTCCCAGCCATTAGCACAGCCATAGCAATGATTGCTCTCACTGTGCCCATCTTAGCCACTGGACTAAAGGTCTCATCATAGTCCAAACCTTGGGTCTGTGCGTAACCCTTTGCTACCAATCTTGCTTTATGTCTCTCAATAGAACCATCAGATTTGCACTTCACTTTGTAAACCCATTTACATCCAATAACATTCTTGTCCTTTGGTAATGCAACCAAGTCCCATGTATCATTATGGACCAATGCGTCCATCTCTACATCCATTGCTTTCTCCCATACATGCTCTCCAATAGCCTCTGTATAGCATGTAGGTTCCACATGCTTCACCATAGATGTCATATATGCATAGTGCATAGCAAAATCTCGATATGTCAATCTGTCAACTGGATATCTGACTCTCTGGGATCTCCGCAATGCATGCGGGTCACTCTGAACACCTGTAACTCTAGCATGTGGTGGCACATATCTGTCCTGCCAAGCTCCTCATCCAAACTCTCTGAACTAGATGACTCATAACCTGTAATTCCAATTCCTTCGACCTTCTTCTTTCCTTTATCCATAGCACTACTCCCAGTTCTCACACTCTCATGCCTCAAACGTCCTGACCATGGACGTACAGTACTACTCTCAGCTTCTGCTGCTGCTGCTGGCCCAGACATAGTAGTAGAACTAGAACTTGCTTGTGGCAAGTTCACAGGCACATCAGCCTCAAGTGACTCAATGACACCCTCATCTTTTGCTTTGTACCAACTAGCAAGCTCATCAAACACCACATCTAGTGAGATGACCACTTGTCTAGTTTGTGGGTTGTAACATTTGTATGCCTTTCGATCCTGTGCATATCCAACAAATACACATTTCTCTGCCTTAGGATCCAACTTCCTTCTTCTTTCATCAGGCACATGTACATAAGCTATGCATCCAAAAACTTTGAGGTGTCCAATGTCTGGCCTATAACCTATAAGCCGCATCTCTGGCGTGCTTTCATGAATGGCTGCTATAGGTGTTTTGTTCAATATATACACTGCAGTAGCACATGCTTCTGCCCAATAGTAATCTGGCATGTTCTTTTCATTGATCATCGCCCTAGCCACTTCACATATGACTCTATTCTTTCTCTCAGCCACACCATTCTGTTGAGGTGTATACCTGCAAGTCAACTGTCTTCTTATTCCATGCTTCCTCAAGAAATGCTCAAAAGCCTTTGAGGTGTATTCACCACCTCCATCTGTTCTCAAACATTTAATCCAACAGCCATATTGCTTTTCTGCAAAAGCTTTGAAATCCATGAACTTTTCCAATACTTCACTCCTCTCTGAGAAAGTATATCCATGTCATCCTGCTGAAATCATCTATGAATGTCACATAGTATAAACTGCCTTTGATAGATGGGTTTTGTGCAGGACCCCATACATCACTATGTACGATCTCAAGTGGCCTGCTACTCATATTTCCTTCTCTAGGAAACCTCAACCTTGCCTGCTTTCCAAACTGGCAGGCTTCACAAACATGCATATTCCTATCATATTTAAATCTAGGCAATCCACTGACAATGCCTCTTGTTTGCATGTTCTTTAATCTCTGTATATTGACATGTCCAATCCTCTTATGCCACATACCAATGTCCTGTACCACATTCCTGCTTTTGGAGAACATGGCTGATTTTAGCTCAGGAATTCCAGCATCCAGCTTAAACAATCTGCCTTCTTTCTTGCCTTTAGCAATAACTCTACATCCATGTTTAAAATCTTCAACAAAGCATCCATGCTCGTTGAAACGAACCTGTAATCCCCGTTCCACCATTTGACCAACTGAGACCAAGCTCTTTGTGATAGAAGGCACGTACAACACATCTGACATAGACTTTGTCTACCATTGTGCATAACCAATGGTACACTTCCAACATGTGTAATGACATGCTAGGTATCATCACCTGTTTCCACATAGCCTTTCACATCCATAGGCTTCATATGCTCAAGCCATTCATCACCTGTTTCCACATAGCCTTTCACATCCATAGGCTTCATATGCTCAAACCATTCATCACCTGTTTCCACATAGCCTTTCACATCCATAGGCTTCATCCACCTGTAATGACATGCTAGGTATCATCACCTGTTTTCCACATAGCCTTTCACATCCATAGGCTTCATATGCTCAAACCATTCATCACCTGTTTCCACATAGCCTTTCACATCCATAGGCTTCATATGCTCAAACCATTCACCATGACATGTCATATGGTTTGATGCTCCTGAGTCCATATACCATGTGTCATCATTCTCAGCATTTGTTGTCATAGATCCCACAACATGTTTCATGGCAAACAAATGATTTGCAGTGCCATCATTACTGCTTGATGCATAGTTTCCACCATGTTGTGCATAATTTCCACCATAATGACCACCACGTTGTGCTCTACCCCCTCTCAAATCATTCTGTTTGCGGAAACAATCTCTCGCCATATGACCATATTTGCCACAATAATGGCATTCCACATCTTGCATAGAATTTTGTTGGCCTTGCCAACATCCTCTACCACGGGGGTTACCTCTGCCTCTCTCAGGGGTATATCCACGACCACCTCTGCCTCTCTCAGGGGTATATCCACGACCACCTCTGGCACCATATGTAGGTTGAAAATTCTACTGTGGTGACCTGTCCTGCCATCCACGACCATTACCACCACGTCCACGTGATGTGAATCTCCCCCTGCCTCTTAATTCTGCTGTGGTGACCTGTCCTGCCATCCACGACCATTACCACCACGTCCACGTGATGTGAATCTCCCCCTGCCTCTAAAGCCTCTCTGAGAATAAAAAGCCTGATTTCTGCCATTCTCATCATGGCTAGTAGATGCATCCAGAAATGAATCACTGAGTTTGATTTCCTCAACCAACAAGAGTGAAACCAACTCATCAAAGTCTGGTAAACTTGTACTCCTCACTGAGATAGATGTATCAAATGATTTATATTCCTTGCCAAGACCACGCAAGGTAATATCCACCAAATTATCATCAGGCATGGGGGCATTTATTGTGGCCAATGCATCTGCAAACTTCTTGATTTCTTGCACATAATCATGTATGCTCCTTTTATTCCTTTTCACATTATGTATCTGCTGTCGCAATTGAGACTTGCGAGCACTCGTATCTGTATCAAACATATTTACCAAAGTATCCCATGCATCTTTGGGATTCTCATCATCCTGTATGTGTATGAGCATAGCATCAGAAATACATATAGACAGATAATGCAGAACTTTAAATGCTCTCTCTGACCATTGCTTATGAGCAATAAGCTGCTGCTGTGTAGGTTGTCGAGGTAGCTCAGGCTCTGGCTCAGCACCTGTAATGAGATTCCAAAATCCTTTTCCTTTCAAGAAACTTTTTATCCTGTACTTCCATGCCTGGAAGTTCTTCCTATCCAGCTTTTCACCAACAATCTGTACTGGATTATCCGACATGTTTGCTCAATGTGCACCTCCCGCACTCGTCCAAATCTATAACTAAGCCTTCCTCAGCTCAACCACACTCCAATGAGTGTTCCAGATACTCCAAAGTAACCACAAATCTTCAAATTTGATGTAGAAAATCAACTTGTATGCATCCAAGATGAACTGGCTCACGCAGTCCGAGATACCCTATTTTGATGCGCTTCCACGGCTCCAAATCACAATGTAGTGGTGCAATCAAGTATGGACAACTTGTATTGACACCTAAACAACCTCAATGTAAAGTATCAACACCATCTGACATGTGTACATATCAATTTTTGAAAACCCCTTTCTCTGTTTTGGGAAAAACCAGAAAAACCAGAAAAACCAGTAGTAAAATGGCTCTAATTTCTTCAATATTTGTCCAAATTGAGCAACCAGGCATTCATTAGCTTAGCAATAGTGTCCATCAACTCCATGTAAGAGGAATTTGTCCAGTTGTATAGGACCAAGGATTAATTGCTCAATTAAAAATGCTCTGTTTCTCTGCAACCAGTGGACAGCCTGTTTAATCAACTAATTACCAGCTCAATTAGGCATAATTCATCAATCCAATCACATAGCCCTCTTCTCCAAAGTGTATAGCAACCAATTGCTAAAGCAATTGTGAAATATACCAAGCAACCAATGAGTAATTGATCTCCTTGCTTCAAAATTGTCAAAACTCTGCCCTGTTTCTCTGTTCTGGCTGCACCGCCTGCTGTAGGGGCCTTTGGGAGTGGTTGTAATGCTAAATGATGAGGTAATCAAGTCCCCAACACTCCTAGGTATGTGTGCAATCCATCAATGCTTGGACTTTTGCCAAAAACACACTCCAAATGCTTCAATTTTTGACTCCTTTTTCTCTGTTTTGTGAGAGCTCAAAAACCAGAGTTTTTCACTCAATCAAATGCATGTAAATTGCTCCAAAATTTGTTTAAGGCTTGCATAGGGGTTGCCAATACATCCCTCTTTGTCAATTAAATGTGTCTTTTGTCAGAATCACTTCTATTTCACCATACATCAGTGTTTCCAAGCTTTAATGGAAAGCTTCCAAAAACCAGAATTTCTCTTTGCTTTGATTTGCTTTGATTTTGCCTGTATCACCTGCAATCCGCTCAAGGATGTTTAGAAGACCTTACCCGGTAGGCCAAGGTCTCAGATCTGATAGTAGTTTGGTGTGCTCCAAGCTTCACAGCTTCTCTTCACAGCTTCTTCTCCCTCTTCACTCACTCACTCATAAACCCTAATAAACAGCACAAGGCTCTGATACCATGTTGAAAGAACGGTAGAGGGGGAGGAGACACACACACAGGAGCAAACCCTAATGTATATTGCAAACCCTAACCATAGAGGGAAACCATCTCCACTCTCACACAAAGCATAATGCACTAATCCAAAATACCACACACATCTAACCCTAGCTAATGTCCACACACTATGACCAGCTGGACACGCGGTCATTTATGTCTCACACATGTTCCTACCTAACATGCCAGCACATAGCATAGCTGGCTCACACTGACATTGAGCTTGAATCTCAACATAACCATGTAACCTTTGTATCATAAATAATATCGCTACATATAGTAGATGCCAAAAAATCATGATAATAGAAGAGCTAGATGAGATAATCCATGATGACCTATAATCCATTGGTTTGGAATACCACAAGTTAATTGATTTGGAATACCACAAGTTAATTGATTCAGCAATCCTGATTTTTGTTCTACAATTAAATTTTAAAGCTGAAGAACTGTAGTATGCTCTCCAGCATAGGGAACCTTGACTCTATCGTGAAAGCTCTAAGCTCTTCTCTACCACCATTCCAGAAGCCCTAAGCTCCTCTCTTTTCTCTTTGCACACAAAGACAATGTCGCGAGCAAAGATTGCATCTCTCAGCATCCTTTGCATGTCCTCTAAATAATTATAACCAGAGTTACCAGAGTTCATTCTACACTACCCTTAGACATACCATCTTTCAAGATCCTTCACATGCACTATAAATAATTATAACTAGAGCTCATTCCTACACTACTCTTAGATATACCATCACCTATGTTCATAATGGCTATCTGGATCAAACATCAACATATGCATACTATGAATTTTTTGCCACCACCACATATGTACATGATATAGGCTACAATTTCTTCCCGCCACCCTTATCCATATTGCATAACAAAAATTCCCTTCATGAAAACAAATGCCTATGTGAGTCGAAATTTACACCCATAGGCTATATGATGTCTGCCTCTAAGATTGTCCTACTAAAAAAATATCTCTTTTAACATGCTTAGGTTTACTCAGAGCCTCCATAGTTACCATCTTCTACAGATATATATGAATACAAATCTACCTTTACACACCTATAAGTTGACCTCTTTAAACTCTTAGCATTGGTTGTATATCATGCCCAATATCTGCTTATAAATAATAGAGTAAATAATTATATCATGCAAACTGTCAAGGTAAGTATATACTAAAGGCTTTATTATTTGGGTCTAGAAATAGACTCAAGGTTGTTTATAGATTTTTTCATAAATTATGGAGCTTATATTGTTATGTATTCTAATATTTTTTGAGTGCTTATCAAATAATGTGTATATTTATGCATAGTGGTAGAATTTATCCCAAGAAAGTCCATTAAAAAAAGTGTCTTATATTCATGAAATTTATAAAATAATTTTTTATTTGAAAAAGATTGATATTTCTTTAAGTTATGTAGACTCCTATGTCATTTTGTAAGTCAAGTTTATTTTTATGTCACAAACAACAGCAGTTTATAAATCTACGAAGGTCACACGTGTTTTCAATCTTGAAAAAAATTATAAAATTCATGTATTTTTTAAATTTATACATGGAATTCTAGATATGTTTTCAAAAAACTATGTTTTTAAGCCATTTTTGAGATTTCACACATTTTGGGAGAGAATCTTTTTAGGTAACCCTCGTTAGTTACCTATTTTGCTCGCAATAGTGTTAGCATGCCTTAGGCCTGGGCATTTGTAAAAATCTGCATTATGAAATACCGAGTAACTACGCATAATCCAAATACACCACATATATTCTGCCCTAATTGCATTCCATAAATTAGACGAGCATCCAGTAAAGTTCTTAAGTAAGATTTGCTTCCACGTTAACTGTGTTTTCTTGATAGGTAAAAGACATTGTTGCATAAACTCTAGGAGACCTTTAGTGAACTTGCAAGAGATAAAGAGGTGGGGTATTGTCATCTCTTCTTGTCTACATCTAGGGCAAAGACCATCTCCAATTCTGATTTTTTGGCTCTAGAATTTGTCCATAGTCCTTTGTGCATGACTAACCATAGCAATTAGACTTCTTAGGGGGAATTATAGAAGACCATATTTTGGAGATTCTGAATTCCCATTGTTTCTTATCCCACACTAGGTTTCATTTAGCATTCAACCTAACGTGCACTGGCAAACCTTTAAACATCAAGGGGGGGATGGGAAAAAGAGCATTGGAATTAGATCAGTTAAAGGCATCTAACGTAAAGGCACTCCTACATTGGATGAGTGTAGCCTTGTCTGGGTCCCACTTGGTTAGTCTGGATTGGAGGAAGAGTATATCCTCTCTATTAAGTTTAAAAATCTGTATTAACTATTCAGGTACCATCCATTTTTGCTTAGTGAAATCCCATACATCTCCCCAACATTGTATACCTTCATTTGATAGCTTGTGAGCTCTCTTTAGATTGTGTTTACCTACACAGTCATCCAGGAAAAGTGAGAACCATATGGAGTCTAGATGGAAAATACATGCCACTTTCCTTTCAACCTTAGACAGACATAATGAGCCTCTCACTCTGTTCCATGCAACCCACATACTTTCGACCAGTTTAGAGCCAGTAGGTTTGATTTGAATCGAGCTCAAGAACAATGGGAGAACCAAGAGGTTTTTCCATTGAGGCATCAAAGATAATCTATAGCCACCCAAGTTTCTATGTAGTAGGAAAGCCCAATCCGAATCATGGAGACTCACACTTCTTATAATCCATTTAGCAGCCATTCTGTTTGCTAGGTCCTCCACATTCGGAATACCCAACCCCCCCTTCTTTTTAGGCTGAGTGCGATATGTCTAGGCAACATTTGGAATTTTATATATATCAGCATCTCCCACCCATAGAAAATTTTGGCATAATGTCTAAAGCCCTTTGATATTAATTTGACAAGGTTTCCAGTACGAGAAGAAGTATATAGTTGTGGGAATGGGTAGATGTTTGAGAATCAAGCATCTTCCTGCTAGATTTTGTTGTTATCCTTTCCTTATGTCAAACTTTTCCTTAATGTTTTCCATTACCCACTGTCATCTATGTTTCATGGTCACTCCAAATCCCATTGGGATACCCAGTAGTCTGAACTCTTTGATGACTTGACAGCCCTGCTCAATTACCCACTCTGGAGGGTCTTTAATCAGCATTTTGATAATAATGTTTTGACGATTAATTAGGGAGCCTTATGCAGTACAAAAAACCTAGAGGTAGTACCATAACATTCTGATAGATTTTTCATCATTGTGAATTACGCCATTAGTGTCGTTTTCAAAAAGCTACAAACACAATTGACATTTGTTATTCGGTAGGTCTATGCCCAGTGAAAAACGTTAAGTACGGGGCCTAGAGCCAATCTTTATTTTTTTTTTAAACAATGCGATCAATATTATTTAAGCAAGTTGAATCTATTTTTTTACACCATACATTAGAAGTCAGATTTATGCATCGTTAGCTTGCCCAACCAAAAACACTTGAAGGTATGTTAATCAATCTTGTAAATGGAGTTCTAGGTTCACATACCACTTAATGATGGTGAAATGCACATAATATGTCAACCAAATATCTTTACTAAAGCATGTTTTGAATGGGTAATAGATAGACATTAGAATAAGACCAATGTTCATACCAAGCCTACAAAGCCTTTGAATACACTCGACACTTTTACATCTCACTTGAAAGTTTGAGAACCAAATAAAAGGAAACTTACCTATACGTATCATGGTGATATGTTTTTTAATAATACTAGTTTGTAATAACACTTTGTTTATCAAGGTCTCGGGTTCAAAACCACACAAGTTAATATATTTAAGTTAATTTTTGTATTGGCTTCAAAGACCAATTAAAAAATGGTGAAATTTTGATAAAACGGGGGGCCTATAGCCAATCTTTATTATTATTTTTTAAACAATCCGATCAATATTTTTTAAGCACGTTGAGTCTAAGTTTCTACAACATACGTTAGAAGTAAGATTTATGCATCTTTGACTTGCCCAACTAAAAACACTTGAAGGTATGTTAATTAATCTTGTAAATGGAGTTTTAGGTTCACATACCACTTAATGATGGTGAAATGGGCACATACTATTTCAACCAAATCTCTTTACTAAAGCATGTTTTGAATAGCTAATAGATAGACATTAGAATAAGACCAATTTTCATACCAAGCGTACAAAGCCTTAGAATACACTCGAAACTTTTACATCTCACTTAAAAGTTTAAAAACCACAAAAAAAGGAAACATACCTATATATAACATGATGATAAGTTTTTTAATAAGACTGGTTTGTAATAATACTTTTTTAATCAAGGTCTAGGGTTCAAAACCTCACAAGTTGCTTAAGGCATATAAAAAAACAATCCGATCAATATTAGTTATTTGTACATATTTAAGTTAATTTTTTTTGGCCTTATAGGCAAATAAAAAAAAGTGGAAAATGATAAGTATGGGGGCCTAAAGACAATCTTTAAAAAAAACAAAACAATCCGGCCAATATTATTTAAGCAGGTTGAGTCTATGTTTTTGCACCATATATTAGAAGTTGGATTTTTGCACCATACATTAGAAGTAGGTTGAGTCTATGTTTTTGCACCATACATTAGAAGTCTGATTTATGCATCGTTAGCTTGCCCGACCAAAAACACTTGAAGGTATGTTAATCAGTCTTGTAAATGTAGTTTTAGGTTCACATACCACTTAATGATGGTGAAATGCACATAATATTTCAACCATATATCTTTACTAAAGCATGTTTTGAGTGGGTAATAGATAGACATTAGAATAAGACCAATGTTCATAGCAAGCCTACAAAGCCTTAGAATAAACTCGAAACTAATACATCTCACTTGAAAGTTTGAAAACCACAAAAAAGGAAACTTACCTATTCATATCATGCTGATAAGTTTTTTAATAAGTCTATTTTGTAATAATAAATTTTTAATGTAGGTCTCGGGTTCAAAACCACACAAGTTGATTAAGGCATATAAAAACAGTTTGGTCAATATTTGTTATTTATATATATTTAGAATAAATTTTTAATTTACCTTACAACCAAATTAAAAAACGATGAAAGACAATAAGTATGGGGGCCTAGAGCCAATCTTTATTGTTCCAAAATAAATTCTTTAAGCAGGCTGAGTTTATGTTTTTGCACCATATATGTTAGAACTCATATTTATGCATCCTTAGCTTGCCCAACCAAAAACACTTGAAGGTATGTTAATCAATGTTGTAAATGGAGTTTGAGTTTCACATACTGATTAATGATGGTGAAATGCACATAATATCTCAACCAAATCTCTTTACTAAAGCATGTTTTGAATGGCTAATAGATAGACATCAGAATAAGACCAATGTTCATACCAAGCCTACAAAGCCTTAAAATACACTTGAAACTTTTACATCTCACTTGAAAGTTTGAAAACCATAAAAAAGGAAACTTACCTATACAAATCTTGGTGATAAGTTTTAAATAAGACTAGTTTGTAATATCACTTTTTTAATCAAGGTCTCACTTGAAAGTTTGAAAACCATAAAAAAGGAAACTTACCTATACAAATCATGGTGATAAGTTTTTAAATAAGACTAGTTTGTAATATCACTTTTTTAATCAAGGTCTCAGGTTCAAAACCACACAAGTTGCTTAAGGCATATAAAAAACTAATGTGGTCAATATTAGTTATTTGTACATATTAAAGTTCATTTTTTAATTGGCTTTATAGGTAAATAAAAAAATAATGAAAAACGTTAAGTCGGGGGCCTAGAGCCAATCTTTAGTTTTCAAAAAAAAAATACAATCAATATTATTTAAGAAAGTTGAATCTATTGTTTTACACCATACGTTAGAAGTCAGATTTATGCATTGTTAGCTTGCCCAACCAAAAACAATTGAAGGTATGTTAATCAATCTTGTGAATGGAGTTCTAGGTTCACATACCACTTAATGATGGTCAAATGCACATAATATTTCAACCAAATATCTTTACTAAAGCATGTTTTAGACATTAGAATAAGACCAATGTTCATACCAAGCCTACAAAGCCTTTGAATACACTCGACACTTTTACATCTCACTTGAAAGTTTGAGAACCAAAAAAAGGAAACTTACCTATACATATCATGATGATATGTTTTTTAATAATACTAGTTTGTTATCACACTTTTTTTATCAAGGGCTCGGGTTTCAAAACCACACAAGTTGCTTAAGGCATATAAAAAGCAATCTGGTCAATATTAGTTGCTTGTACATATTTAAGTTAATTTTTATACATATTTAAGTTAATTTTTGTATTGGCTTCAAAGACCAATAAAAAAATGGTGAAAATTTGTACATATTTAAGTTAATTTTTGTATTGGCTTCAAAGACCAATTAAAAAATGGTGAAAATTTGATAAAACGGGGGGCCTATAGCCAATCTTTAATATTATTTTTTAAACAATCCGATCAATATTTTTTAAGCAGGTTGAGTCTAAGTTTCTGCAACATACGTTAGAAGTCAGATTTATGCATCTTTAGCTTGCCCAACTAAAAACACTTGAAGATATGTTAATTAATCTTGTAAATGGAGTTTTAGGTTCACATACCACTTAATGATGGTGAAATGCACATAATATTTCAACGAAATCTCTTTACTAAAGCATATTTTGAATAGCTAATAGATAGACATTAGAATAAGACCAATTTTCATACCAAGCGTACAAAGCCTTAGAATACACTCGAAACTTTTACATCTCACTTAAAATTCAGAAACCATAAAAAAAGGAAACATCCCTATACATAACATGCTGATAAGTTTTTTAATAAGAGTGGTTTGGAATATTACTTTTTTAATCAAGGTCTCAGGTTCAAAACCTCACAAGTTGCTTAAGGCATATAAAAAACAATCCGATCAATATTAGTTATTTGTACATCTTTAAGTTAATTCTTTTTTTGGCCTTATAGGCAAATAAAAAAAAGTGAAAAATGATAAGTATGGGGGCCGAAGTAGCCCATGGCTTCAGTTTACAAAAAAATATATACAATCACATCCTCAATATGGAATGTGATACTATAAGTCTGAGTACTACTCAGACCCTGACTCGGTGCTCCCTCCATGCTCAGATGAGCTCACATCGGTCGGAATGTCCGATGAGTAGTGCTCACGTCCACCCTCTGCAGTGGCGGCCGGTGGATCATCAGCAGCTTGTGCCTGTTCAAGTAATATATAGTATATAAGTATATATATATGTAATTCAATAAACCAAAATCATTCGTTTAGAATTTTCAAGTACCTGTCGACCGTATGGTCTCATGGCCATCTCAAACTGCGCGTCCGTAATACGTCCCTCGGCTCTGAAGATGGCCCACGTGTCACGTCTGCTATGCCGGCGAGCATACGCAGTATCGTGGGTTGTGGGCTTCCTCCCCGTAACCCGTCGCTGTATCATAATCAACACAATTTGTAAGATTAAAACAATCATAGAATCAATGAATTAAGTAAACAATCAAATAAAGTGGCAAGATACTTACGAACTCTGCCTCCCATGACTCGATGCCGCCAGATCCGAAATGCGAAGATCCAATGGTCTCCATCTGGATCCGTCGTGCCTCCACATGCTGCCTGCTCTTCACGCCACCCTCTGCTCGTTTCTTTGCCTCCTTCCACTCGCGTTTGTGCGCAGTGGCAGGTTTCTCGGCAGGATAGCCACCCGCAGCTACATTTAGCCGGTCATCGTACGGGAGTTTTTTAAGGTGAGATCTTTTATTACTTAAGATCTCCCTTATTCGCGTCCTTCCCCATACATCCGAGAATGTACCATGTGGGGGATTGGGGTACCGACTATGTACCGACTATGTACAGCCTCTATCACCTCCCCAACTAATCGGCTATTTTGATCTTTAAATTTAATAAAACAATTTCTATATGAGTTTGATACTACCCCACGCATGTACTCCATTACCTCCCTCCCCCTCGCATCCATCACTATCCCGCCCCTATCCGTCACATCATAGCAGACCACTCTCTCCATCTCTCTCATCTCCTCCTCTTCCGAACTGTCTCCTCTAACTCTTCTCCCTCTATCTCCTCTCTCACCGCGTGCCCTACTACCTCCCCCACCTCCCCCACCTCCCCCACCAAAGCACCCGCCGCATCCTCCACTCCCACTCTTCCTACTGCTAACGGGTGGAGTCACGACTGGGGGATTGTCTACGTGACGGTGGCTGTGAGCCCTGACGTGACGGTGGCTCTCAGGGAGCACGTGATGGTGGCTGTGAGGGTGTACGTGAGTGTGTTTGAGACGAGGTATGTCTCCTCGGTGGACGTGGAAGAGGAGAAGCTGCATGCCGTCTCGTCGGACTCGGAGGAATAGACGGCACTAGAGTTCCCTGGATACTCGCGGTAGGGGTATAGACACCAGGCAGGGAAGGAGGGGGATGGGCATACATATACTCTGTAAGCTCAACCGGACCAGGATGGCGCCCAAAATGATTCAGCATCTCCATCAACCAATTGCTGTATGCAAATGGATCGGATGAAGAACCTGGAATATCCATAAAGAACCTGCAACAAACATCTTCATGTACATCATGGGCTGTCTCTTGACTCACACAAATATCATCATTCAAGTCAGTTGTGTTGCCTGCAAATCATGAATTTTGAAACGCAGTCTCGTGCAGAAACGCGTGTATACACCCGTCAAAAAATGCGTGTATACACCCGTGCAGAAACTCGTGTATATCCGCGTGAACAGACTCTGCAGACAGACTACACGCGCTTTTACACGCGTTTCTACACGCGACCTGCGAAAAAAAAATTTCAAAACGACCGCCCCCGACAAAGACAAAGTGTCCTTATAAAAGGACCATTGTCTCCCCTGTCAGAATCATTCACCCAATCGTGTGCACAGAAGCAAAAGGACGGAGACAAACCCAAAAAGCAAAGAGCAAATAGCATAAACAAATCTGAGGAAAGAGACAAGGCATAGGACAAACTGACTCACCTCTGAAAAAGTGAGTCTTCTCTGCTCCTTCTCTGCTCCCTCCTTCTCCCGTGTGTGCTCCTTTCTCTGCTCCCTCCTTGCTGTTGGAAGAGGCAAAAACAGGCAAAAACGCAAGCAGTGTTGATATGTTAGTTCAAAATCTATATTTGGGGAAGGCGGGCTATTTTTAGTTTAAACATACCGTCGCGTTTATAAACGCGTGTATATTCGCGTGTATGATATTTTAGCTGCGTTTATACACGCGTTTTGCAGAAATTACCCGCGTTAATACACGTGATTTTTAGGAAGTAGCCGCGTTAATACATAATTTTTAGGAAATAGCCGCGTCAATACACGCGATTTTTATACTTTCATTAAAAACATATTATGATTTTGTGTTTTCTGGTTTGTACACAGGATGTCATCAACCTCTTCAAGCAGTTCTGGGGAAGATGAGACAATGCGTCATCGTAATCGCGATGTGTGGTTGGGACAACGGATCAAATGTATGTGTAATCGATGTCAAGGATGCATTGTACGAGCACGTCGAATTACCTTGAATCACATCTCCATGTATGGAGAATGGAATCAAACAGGTTTAGAGGTGAGTAGATGTAAATTGATGGTATTCAAATGACTCATGGTATCCAAATTAAATTAATAGAGTTGTAATATATAAACTCTAATTGAAGTAGGATGCAGTACCACACCCTAACATGGTACCCTACGCGCGACGAGAGCACGTAAAGCATCGACGAGATGATGCTGGAGCTTCGGGATCTATTGTCAGAGATGAGTGGGAAAGGGATGACAATAGCCCTGCACCCCAGGAAGTTGTGGAAGAGGAGGTGCTTGATGATATGGTGCGGAATCTTTTTAAGGATGATCCCAAAGGTATGGACGACGATGATATGGAACAAGAGCATCTTTATAAGGCTTCATCGACACCGGTGTTTGAAGGGTGCACATTCTCTGTTTTACGTGCTTCACTTGAACTACTTAATATACAAACAATTTATGGATGGAGCAATGCAAGTCTTGACGCATTGTTGAAGTAAGCATTCTAACTTACAAATTTGAATTAGTGGTTTAAGGTTTAGGATTTAAGACTAATTATAATTGATGATATTGGATGCAGGCTATTATCAAACATGCTTCCAAAGGAAAATACACTACCCACCTCAAGAGACATAGCGAGGTGCTATGTGACATCTCTTGGAGGACTGGATTATGATAAAATACATGCATGCGTCAATGATTGCATTCTCTTTTGTGGGACGCATAAGGAGGCTCTACATTGTCCCACTTGTGGTGAAGCAAGGTACAGAACAGATATGAAGAGTTTTGATGTACCTCGTAAAGTCTTGCGACACTTTCCTATAATTCCTTGCATCAAACACATGTTCAAGTGCAAATCCATAGCAGAGCTCATGTCATGGCATTCCTCACATCGATCGGATGATGGCATGTGGAGAATTCCCGCAGACACTCCTGCTTGGAAGCATATTGAAGATGAGTGGCCTAGCTTTAAAACAGAGCCCAGAAACTTGAGACTTGGCCTGGGTATGGATGGAGTGAATCCATTTGGTTTCAAAAGCACCGCATACAGCGTGTGGCCAGTTGTGTTGGTGAATTACAACCTTCCACCATCAATGGCGATCAAGAAGGGACATCTTATGTTATCCCTTCTAATTCCAGGGAAACATAAAGTCAAGCATATGGATGTTTATCTTGAACCATTGATTGATGAGTTGGAGGAACTATGGAGAGGTGTTGCGGTGGTGGACATTAATAGGCCTCCCTCCTCTCGACACTTCGACTTAAAAGCAGTGTTGATGTGGACAATGCATGACTTTCCAGGATACAGCGATTGTTCTGGTAAGAATTCTAATTACCTCCCTGCTCTATTACTATTGGCTATATATATATATATATTAATTAGACGGTTTGACTTTATTATTCTAACTTTTATTTATATTTTAACAGGTTTGAAAACATCGGGTAAACATGCATGTCCTGTTTGTGGCCCTTCGTTAGTACATGAGTATGCTGACAGTTTGTGTAAGACTATATTCGATAATCATCATCGATTTCTCCCCTCAGATCATCCTAAATATGTTGCTAGTAAGAGTAACATTCCTCCACAAACGCTTCGTGCAAAATATTGGAAGCGTATTTGGGAGTCTACAACTATTCTTCCTCCAGATGGCATGAACAGGTATAGTGATGTTTTTTCAATCTTGTTTTGTGTAGTCTCTAATTGGATTAAAGGTCACATAGAGCAATCCCTTGTGTAGGTACTCCATTTTTTTTCGGCTGCCATATTGGACCCATCTTAAGATCAACCATCTTCTTGATCCCATGCACATCTTCAAGAATGTGGGATCTAGTATTTGGGAACATATTATTGGTAAACGAGACAATGTTAGCGTACGTGAGGACTTGCGGGTCGCAGGACATATGCGTCAAGCTTGGCCATGAGAGGTGGGTGGGCACGTTCGTCTTCCGCCTGCACCATGGATTATATCAAAGAAAGAGGAGAAGCAGGTAAAGCAGGCCATCACCACTTTGCGTAAGTTCCCACTGGATGCATGAGATCATTGAAGGGAGCCTTTACAACCACTAAGAAAAGAGGCGTTGAGCAACTATATGGGTTGAAGTCCCACGATTGGCACAAGATGCTTTAAGTAAGTGTTTTCCAAGTCTTATACGTACGTTGAAATTAAATTTTGTAATGCCATAAACCATACATACATGTGCTCTTATGTGCGCAGTTCATACTACCTACTAGCATCGACCATTGTGCAAATAAGAGTTTGAAAAAATGTATTTATAAGATGGGAGAGCTTGTGAGGTATGTAAAACCCATGCTCAGATCACCCTTCATTATACCTTGCAAAATGAACGTGCATGAGGTATAACGTACTATTTATTTATTTTTCAGATATGTTAGTTCCAAAGTAATTGATCCAGCCACGTTGGATGATGTGCGTGTTATGGCAGTGGAGGTGGTTTGTTTGGTAGAGGAGACTTTTCTGCGAACCATTCTCACAAGTCAACTACATCTCATTGTGCATTTAGTGGACGAAATTGCTTTATGTGGTACTGTGCATGCACGCTGGATGTTCTTCCTAGAGCGCTTCATGAAGACCTTAAAAGACTTTGTGAGGCAAAGTGCAAGGCCTGAAGGAAGCATGGCCGAGGGTTGGTTGATACAAGAGTCTCTTGTATATATTTCAGAATTTCTTGGTCAGGTAGACAGCTCTTTGCCACGACTATGGAGCAATGAAGAGGACTTGAGGATGACCTCTATTGTGCCTCAAGGAAAAGGACAAAGTAAAGTAATTGAGAGAACATTGATTGATGATCTCAATTTCACTTGTATCCTTAATAGTGATGTGATGAGCAGATGGGTTACAAGATATGAGGATGCATAGACAAAAAGGCAAGCAGAAAGAGCTCTCTTTCGGAGGCAACATGGCTCTCGGAAGGCGTACCCTAAGCATCTAGCAACACTTCCGAATGATATCCATGTTGATTGGTTGCATGAGGAAATGGAGAGAGCAGAGAGCGACGAGGGGCTGCATATCACGGCGGAAGAATGGGAGTATGCACGAGGATGCATGTCAAAGGTACATAGAACTAATGTTTTGCATTAGTTGTAAGTGATTTGCTTTTAATATTTATTCACATTGCTTACACAAATATTGCTTCTATTTTGGTCCAGTGCACTATGTTCAATGCTATATGGTATGAAGGCAAGCATTTTTGAACACAAAGAATTGATGAAAAGAGAAATACACAAGATTGCGGTGTCATTAGTAGCTTTGAGGGAGCTAATGGAAAAATGGATGATTATTGTGGCATAATCCAAGACATATTTAGGCTTGACTTTCGTCGCTTCTTTGTGTATGTTTTGGATGTCAAATGGCAAATGAACGTGGTGGAAAAAGGGCCTGATGCAACGATAAAACGCCATGCAAGTGGATATGTAACTATTGACTCTACAAAGTTCTGGCAAACAAAGAAAGATAGGTTCGTATTGCCACAACAATGTGAGCAGGTATGCATTTTTTTACTAATGTGTTTCATGTACATATATATCTAAGCTCGCGTACCCCTTGACTTTTGATATGCTAATTAATTACTGTACTATGTGTATTTGAGTAGGTTATTTATCTACCAATGGTGCATGACATCAAATGGTGGTACGTCATCCCTATTGCACCATGTTCTAAAGTGATGTATAATACATTCACTGATATGGAGCATATGGAGGATGTAACAAGCCGTAATGAAGATGATGTCGAACATGCCATTGAAGATGTTGTGATCGATGATCAAGAAATAAGAGATGATCATGATAATGAGGATGAGCATGCCATTTCTCATGATCATGAGAATGACCCTACCATTGAGGATGATAGTGATGTTGATGAGGATGATCAGGACATCGATACCATTATCAATGGAGTACAGAATATCGATAGTGGAATAAATTTAATCGTAGCCTTACAAATTGATCAAATGGATATTGATGTTGATCGTTTGGCAAGGATGGATCTTATTGAAGATGAGATCGAACCCTAACCAATCCGTCACTGTACGTTCTAAATTGATGACATTTCTATCATCTCATATGCATGATTTATTTTTGAATATATTTCATTGTTGTAAATGCATGTAGTGGGATTGTGTAATGATGTATACTGTAATGTACTATGAGATGGTTTAAAGAAAATAGTTTTTAATTTTGTAAAGGAATTCAGTTTTTCTTCAGTTTTTCTCTGCCATGCGTGTATTAATCCGTGTATAGTGGCATGTATTAATCCGTGTATAATAGCGTGTATTAATCCGTGAATATTACCGTGTATAGATGCGTGTATTACTGCGTGTATATAAACGCCTTTATACACGCGTTTATAAATGCAAATATACATGCGAACTTAAATGCTAAAATACACGCGCCCGATTCTATTCAAATACAGGCGCGACCATACACGCTGTCATGACGTGGCGGCGTCGCTGGGGAAGTGCGAGACTTCTTGCTGTGAGAGTAGCTTCCAAAATCCCAAGCATTAAATGTCTTCTCAGCTTGTCATAGAACAAGGTATAGCATGGTATTATCACAATCTCTTGACCAGGCATACATTCAATGGGATGTTTTCAACAACTCATACAAGAAACACTCATCATCATTTCCATAGATCATCATCAAAGATCCATCATCATACAAGATATTCACATAACATATGCTATATGTGTGTAGAACATAATTGACGATGCAACAATCCCACGAGAAAAAAAAACAACAAACTCACAAGACACGCGGCCCTTTGTGTGCCAGCCTGTACATTCAGAGAACCTTCTTTGCAGTAAGCATCTAAGCTTGATAGCGTGTAATTCTTTGGAAGCACTCCAAGAAAATACGCGATCAGAAAATGGCCTGTTTCATGCTGAGCAACTCTGTTTCTGTAATTTTTACTCAAAAACCTTCCAACAGTATCAAGAAGTAAAGCCTCAATCCCTCCATTGTTGACCACCAGATCTATGCTGAAGACGACAATAAGAGCCACCAAGGCAGAGAGAACTTGAAACTGACTCAGTTGCAAGGTCTGCCATAACGGTATGCTACCAACGGATGCAGCTAGTTGTAGGTTTCTCCGCTCTTTCCCCAGTGTTGTGTCAACTGGAGACAAGAAACGGCTTGCCTCTATATCATTTAAGCGCAAATCTGCAATAGGATACAGTCTCTGGGGGAACTTGTGCAGCGGTGTCAAAGCCACTCTTCTCTGTCCTGTACCTCTGTCTACACACGCCAGCCCTCCACACGGCGAACCTTCTTGGCCCACATGACCCTTTTCTCTCTTCCTCTGCAGTTTGCGCCTCTCCTCCTAGACCTCAGCAGCCAGGTGATCCCCTCTCTACCCAGGTGGCTGGCCTTTTATTCTTCCACGCCTCCTCTCTGCAAGCCCATCAGAGCCGTCCCAGTTCCCCTTTTTCTATGGTGCAGCCGCTTCAGTCCACCGGTGGGGGAGAGAGAGAATCCCTTCGCTTCAGTTTATCAGTGAGAAAGAGAGATCTTCGCTTCGCTTCAGTCCACCAGTCAGAGAGTGATTCGCCTTCGCTTGGTCTGCCGGGAGAGAGAGCCAAAGTCGAATGCTTGGTGCTGCTAGAAGAGATTGCCCCAGTCGGCAACCAAAGCTATCGTGACGTGGCGGCGTCGCTGGGGAAGTGCGAGACTTCTTGCTGTGAGAGTAGCTTCCAAAATCCCAAGCATTAAATGTCTTCTCAGCTTGTCATAGAACAAGGTATAGCATGGTATTATCACAATCTCTTGACCAGGCATACATTCAATGGGATGTTTTCAACAACTCATACAAGAAACACTCATCATCATTTCCATAGATCATCATCAAAGATCCATCATCATACAAGATATTCACATAACATATGCTATATGTGTGTAGAACATAATTGACGATGCAACAATCCCACGAGAAAAAAAAACAACAAACTCACAAGACACGCGGCCCTTTGTGTGCCAGCCTGTACATTCAGAGAACCTTCTTTGCAGTAAGCATCTAAGCTTGATAGCGTGTAATTCTTTGGAAGCACTCCAAGAAAATACGCGATCAGAAAATGGCCTGTTTCATGCTGAGCAACTCTGTTTCTGTAATTTTTACTCAAAAACCTTCCAACAGTATCAAGAAGTAAAGCCTCAATCCCTCCATTGTTGACCACCAGATCTATGCTGAAGACGACAATAAGAGCCACCAAGGCAGAGAGAACTTGAAACTGACTCAGTTGCAAGGTCTGCCATAACGGTATGCTACCAACAAATGCAGCTAGTTGTAGGTTTCTCCGCTCTTTCCCCAGTGTTGTGTCAACTGGAGACAAGAAACGGCTTGCCTCTATATCATTTAAGCGCAAATCTGCAATAGGATACAGTCTCTGGGGGAACCTGTGCAGCGGTGTCAAAGCCACTCTTCTCTGACCTGTACCTCTGTCTACACACACCAGCCCTCCACACGGCGAACCTTCTTGGCCCACATGACCCTTTTCTCTCTTCCTCTGCAGTTTGCGCCTCTCCTCCTAGACCTCAGCAGCCAGGTGATCCCCTCTCTACCCAGGTGGCTGGCCTTTTATTCTTCCACGCCTCCTCTCTGCAGGCCCATCAGAGCCGTCCCAGTTCCCCTTTTTCTATGGTGCAGCCGCTTCAGTCCACCGGTGGGGGAGAGAGAGAATCCCTTCGCTTCAGTTTATCAGTGAGAAAGAGAGATCTTCGCTTCGCTTCAGTCCACCAGTCAGAGAGTGATTCGCCTTCGCTTGGTCTGCCGGGAGAGAGAGCCAAAGTCGAATGCTTGGTGCTGCTAGAAGAGATTGCCCCAGTCGGCTTCGCCTGGGTCCCCTTGTACAAGGCGGCAGCCACCTCCTTCACTGCTACCAAATCACCCTGCCAGGCAGCCCTTCCTTCTACGTCAGCCTTCTTCTCTGTCGCCAGCCACACCTACGCACCCAAGGCCTCTGGCCCAAGACGCTACTTCACTGCTCACTTCCTTCCTGCAGAATTCCCCCCCGTCGGTCTCCAGCAGAATCCCTAGCGCCGCATCTTTCTCCACGCGGTCACCTTCACGTGCGTGCCAACCTTCTAGATAGTGTGCGCTGGCAGCCATTCAAAGCTCCACGCAGCATGCTTTTACCACCTTCATATCATAATTTTCTTTTTGCTTAAAACCTATGGATGGCCACCATGTTCTCTTCTCACACCAATGCCCATACCTCCATACCTTTTCAAGGTGTAACTTTCTAATGCCATTTAATTCTGGACACATACACACTCCAAGACGACCAAGCAGCTAATATCATCACCAGCCGACCTTCGTTCCGGACAGGCCTGCGTTCCCAGAATTTCATCATTGTCCCTGCACATACACTCCATCAAAGTCCCTAGCTTGATTGCCGCATCCATGACGCCCTCAAAAGCAAAACCCTCCACACGCCATACATCCCATATGTACACAGGCACTTAATCCCATGCATCTGGATTTGCATTTAATGGCCTCACATGCATGGTTTCACACCATAGACGTGCCGTGGCACATCCACCCCCTCTAAACCTGCACATCCTCTGGTATGTGCCACACAGGTCCTGGAATTCAGTGTCCATGCATTATTTGCACACCAACATTGGTATATGTACAAGCATCCAACTAGGCGTCTTAAACCCTGTCAAACCTTACCCAGTTGGTATCACCCTAGTAAGCATGAAATAGTAGAAGAATATACATAGTGCCACTCACAAGGGGTTATCCTTTGTTGAAACATAGCATGACATCTTAACCTACCCCCTAGCCTGCAAGATATTTATATCTCAGCAATCACATCTGAATGGTTCTGCTTTCCGACCTGGATCAAATACCAATCGCTTTTGGCATATGTGCCATATCCTTTGCTCATATGAAGCCCTATCCTCACTTAGATTCTCTGCATATACATAATTACCCTCATCAGTCAAAGTGGGATGCTCTTCAAAATGATTTGCTTCAAAATTTTCCTCAGGCCATGTTTGAAGCCTTTGCACCACATATTGTATGGCCACACCAAATAACAACTGCATTAACAGCATGGAACACACACTTGATAACATCCCATCCAAATCTACCTTGCCTGGATCCAGCTCACCCACTGACAAACATTCATTCTTCTCATCCAAAGACGGAAAAGCATCAACACATACAAAGTCCAACAAGGCATCATCGAGAATAGCCTCCAGCTCTGAATCAATCTCATCACAATCATTTGGCTTACATAACACCTGCACATCCTCACTTGCAACCGACAGTTGACTAGCATCAAGCATAGAAGAGCCCAAAGCTGATGGGGATCTATTATATACCATGAAATCATCCAATGCATCATCTAAGATAGCATCCAATCCAGGATCAATCGCATTGAAGCCATTATCATCTTGCAATTCCACATGTTGATTATCATGAACATTCATACCCCCATAGCTATATCCATTTGGTTGCTCATATGCAGCCTCATGAGGCTCTCTGACCACACTTTGCATATCTTGCATGTTTTCTCCCAGTATTTCTTGATACCTGTCTGCAGATGGGCTTAGAATTATGGGTCCCTCATCCGAGTACCCTTGAATCTGTATGTCATTGAACCCTGTATGATCCAAAAAGACAGATTCAATTTCCCTCTCCAAATCATCGTTATAAACAGGCTTCCAAGCTCGAGATTGTTGCTCACAAATGTGGTTGCAAGGTAACCCTGACACTGATGACATAGCATCACCCTGTTTATTGTTGGAACACCCTGTTAGCATTCCGGAATAACCCAAATCCAAAGAACCTTGGCAACCAGCTTCAAAAGCAACATCACTGTTGGAATCACCCATATCTCCTCTAAATCAATCACACATACTTGTGGCCCGTCTGCATATTCATGTACATCATCCTGCTTATAAGCATCATAACCAGATAAGAATGCAGTAATGACAGCATCTTCTTCTTGTCTTAGATCTTCAAACTCTGCAATCATGCTTTCAGCAAGAAGCATTGGTTCCTGTAAGATTCCTCCCCCAAACCCCTTTTTGATGTCTAGTATCTTCTTCTATAATCAATCCCTCTTCAGAAATATAAAAGACTTGTTTCTAACTGTTTTAACCTAGAGAGAGAAAATATTCTAGAGAGAGAATATTCAGATTTTTAATATTTTTGGATAGAAAATTATCTCATCTTATTAAAATAAGTTTCCCTGAAACAGAAATTCAAAAAGAACTTTCCAATGTGCAATTGGAATTAATTGGAAATGTGTATAAAGGACCTTAGTCTAAGGATCTAGATTTTCAGAATTTTTTGGATTATGGTCCAATTAAGGTTCCTATGGACCAATAGCATCAATCCATGTGTAGGGAGGAGATAAATCCAATTTGAAAAAGAAGATACCCAAAAATGAGTAAATACTCACAAAAGATGAAGAGTTGAAAATGTACAAGGTTTATTAGTAAAAAATTATGAGCAATATTAAAAGTATGACATATGTAAGGAAGAGGAGTTCTTTAAAGGAGGTGCATATTTCACATAAGATGAAGAGTTGAAAATGTACAAGGTTTATTAGTAAAAAATTATGAGCAATATTAAAAGTATGACATATGTAAGGAAGGGGAGTTCTTTAAAGGAGGTGCATATTTCACATAAGATGAAGAGTTGAAAATGTACAAGGTTTATTAGTAAAAAATTATGAGCAATATTAAAAGTATGACATATGTAAGGAAGAGGAGTTCTTTAAAGGAGGTGCATATTTCACATAAGATGAAGAGTTGAAAATGTACAAGGTTTATTAGTAAAAAATTATGAGCAATATTAAAAGTATAACATATGTAAGGAAGAGGAGTTCTTTAAAGGAGGTGCATATTTCACATAAGATGAAGAGTTGAAAATGTACAAGGTTTATTAGTAAAAAACTATGAGCAATATTAAAAATATGACATATGTAAGGAAGGGGAGTTCTTTAAAGGAGGTGCATATTTCACATGCTTGAATGAGTTTTAAACTCATAAAAATTGAGATATTTCATCTCTCCTCTCTCCTCATTCAAGTCTAGTTCCAAAAAGTTAGCTTAACTGATCTAAAAATGGTCAAATATTGACCAAACTGATTTAGAAAATTCTAGAATCAGTTTGTTTGGTTAGGAGCTCAATTTTTCCTATAAATAGAAGCCTCCCCCTTGTTGAAAAATATATAGTGTTTATGCATCGTTACTCTACTCCACCTAAGCCAGAAACTGTGAATTCATTTAATAATTCACTAGTTTTTGGAGCTTCCCTCTTTCTTCAATCCCCATTAGTGGCTCCATCAACATACTTAACCAATTGATTGGTTGGGGGCCTCTACCGTGAACAAAGAATCAAGCAAGTTGTAAGGTAATTAGTGAATATTGATCTTTCTATAATTTCTCAATGTTTCTCTCTTCTCAACCCCTCTCAAGCTTGAGAAGTTTAATTGGTATGGTTTTTTTTTAATGCTATTGAAGTTTGAATAGTAGTGAAGAGTTACATAATGCTATTGAAGTTAATTTTCATTTATGTTTAAATTCTAATGATTTTTATGTAAATTCTCTCTCTCACTCAAGAAATGGTCATACTCATGAACCGTTCTCAATCCAAATCAAGCTTTTCATAAAGCTTTTCCTTAACCCAAGATTAAGCTATGCTTGAGGCCAAATTAATGGCTTTTTTCTATGCTTTTAGTTTATGTATATTAATGATTCAATCCATTATGGATTGATAATCCAATTAGAGATTATTTTAATTATTTTCTTAATGATAAGCATTATCCCTTAGAAAATTTGAGATTTATCAGTCATAGCAGCGGAGCTATGGCAAAATTTTTATAAAAATTATGCATAAAATAATCTCATTCAAAGCATAAAAAGAGGACTTCCTACCATATTCTAGAAATTATCATCCTAGATTAATTGAAAGAATTTCATTACAATCATGGAGAAATTGAATTTTAATATTATGCATAAAGGATAAGTTTTTATATCAAAAGTGTTATTTTTACCATTTTTATTTCATGCATAGAAGTATGCAAAATGGATAAATTTTTATATCAAAAGTGTTATTTTTACCATTTTTATTTCATGCATAGAAGTATGCATAATGGATAAATTTTTATATCAAAAGTGTTATTTTTACCATTTTTATTTCATGCATAGAAGTATGCATAAAGGAAAAATTTTTATATCAAAAGTGTTACTTTTATTATTTTTAATTTTCATGCATAAAAGTATGCATAAAAGAAAATTTTTATATCAAAAGTGTTACTTTTATCATTTTTAATTTTCATGCATAGAAGTATGCATAAAGGAAAATTTTTATATCAAAAGTGTTACTTTTATCATTTTTAATTTTCATGCATAGAAGTATGCATAAAGAAAAAAATTTTATATCAAAAGTGTTACTTTTATCATATTGGATTTCATGCATATAGGTATGCATAAAAGATATTCTTTTTATACTAAAAGTATGATTTTCCTCATAAATGGATTTTATGCTTAACTTAGATGCATAAGAGAAATTCTTTTATTCTAAAAGTATAATTCCCTACCAAATTGAAATCATGCATAAGAAGATGCATAAAAGATTGATTTTAATTTCGAAAGTGTTAGTCTCCTTAAATGGAATTTATGTATAAATAAATGTGTAGAGAAATCTTATATCAAATAAAAGAATTCTCTTTTTTTTTTTTTTTTAGATATGAAATGTGATAAGATGTGATAAGAGGTGTATGAGATGTGATAAGAATTGATAAGATGCGTATGGAAAGTGATAGGATGTGATAAGAGGTGTGATAAGAGGTGATAAGATGCTTATGAAATAAGTTAGGATGTGATAAGATGAATTAAGATGTGTATGGGGGGATGAGGTAAGAAGTGTATGTGATAGGATAAGATGTATATGGGTTGTGATAGGGCGAGAATGGATGTGATGTAAAAGATTAGATGTGAAGGTATATGGGGTTATATAAATGGGAATGTGAAAATGGATGTATGTATGTGGATGTGTGGATATGGAGATGGGAGTGTGGATGTATGAACATGAAAATGGATATATGCATGAAGATGTATATGCATAGATGTAAATGTGGATGTAGATGTGGATGTATAGATGTGAATGGATGTGGATGTATAGATGTGAATGGAAATGTGGATGTGGATGTATGTGAATGTGGATGTAGATGTGGATGTATAGATGTGAATGTGGAATGTGGATGTGGATGTATGTATGTATGTGGATGTAGATGTGGATGTATAGATATGAATGGGAATGGGGATGTGGATGTATGTGAATGTGAATGTAGATGTGGATGTATGTGAATGTGAATGTAGATGTGAATGTGGAATGTGGATGTATAGATGTGGATGTATGGGAATGTGGATGTGGATGTATGTGAATGTGAATGTAGATGTGGATGTATAGATGTGAATGTGGAATGTGGATGTGGATGTATGTATGTATGTGGATGTAGATGTGGATGTATGGATGTGTATGTATGAATGTGGATATGGGATGTGGATGTATAAATGAGGATGTGAAAATGGAGGTAAGCATGTAGATGTGGATGCATGTATGTGAATGTGAATGTAGATGTGAATGTGGAATGTGGATGTATAGATGTGGATGTATGTGAATGTGAATGTAGATGTGGATGTATGTGAATGTGAATGTAGATGTGAATGTGGAATGTGGATGTATAGATGTGGATGTATGTATGTATGTGGATGTAGATGTGGATATATGGATGTGTATGTATGAATGTGGATATGGGATGTGGATGTATAAATGAGGATGTGAAAATGGAGGTAAGCATGTAGATGTGGATGCATGTATGTGAATGTGAATGTAGATGTGAATGTGGAATGTGGATGTATAGATGTGGATGTATGGGAATGTGGATGTGGATGTATGTGAATGTGAATGTAGATGTGGATGTATAGATGTGAATGTGGAATGTGGATGTGGATGTATGTATGTATGTGGATGTAGATGTGGATGTATGGATGTGTATGTATGAATGTGGATATGGGATGTGGATGTATAAATGAGGATGTGAAAATGGAGGTAAGCATGTAGATGTGGATGCATGGATGTGAATGTGGATGTGGATGTGGATGTGGATATGGATGTGTATGTATGAATGTGGATATGGGATGTGGATGTATAAATGAGGATGTGAAAATAGAGATAAGCATGTAGATGTGGATGTATGGATGTGAATGTGGATGTGGATGTGGATGTATGGATGTGGATATGGATGTGAATATATGATATGTGATGTGAAGGAATCTGAAGTGAAGAGATGGAAAAGGAGGTGATTGGATGAGTACACATATACATGGAATGTGGAATAAGTAATGTGGATTAATGAGGGATAATGTGGAAAAATGAGAGTTAATATAGAAACTGTATTTGTAAACTGTTTGTAAATGCTGTTTGTAAATGGCTGTTTTATGTCAAGAATGCTGGGGAAGCATTTTGACCGTCTTGTGATTAAGGTCGTGGAGACCTAACTGATAAAGTTGCAACTGCTGACGGAGAGTCAATGGAGGACGTCTCGCGTAGCAAGGTCGACCGAGGTCTTGACCAGCCTCGGTTCGATTAAAATGGTGAGCTTCCGGTATGGTGGATGAGGGACCAAGGAAGCGGCCTATGAGTGAAGCGCTAGGTCACCTGCGAAGGATCCTAGAGGGTGCTGACCATACGGTGCTCGGGCTCTGGGTCGCCTAGGATACCCACGCGTGCGTCGAGGAAGATATTGGAACAAGGAGTAAGAGTTGTTTTGTGAAACCGAGCATGGATCTGGTTGATGACCTTGCTGGTCTTCAATGGATGAGTCCATGGCTCTTTATATGGATCTGTTGGTTGATCTTGCTGATCTTCAACGAGAGTCCATCTTGATTTTTATAAGTGATTATATTGCCGAGTATTATGGGCTAGGAACTATTGAAAAGGCCCCTGTGTGGATAGGTGGTGAGCGTTCTAGTTGCCAATGATGCCATAGATACTCTGATGAAGGAATGATGGAAAATTATGAATCAACCGGATAAATTGGAAGATTGTGATCAGTGGTACTATGGTTTCATTAAAGAATTGTTTTAAAGTTAGCTGATGCTAAGAAAAAGGCAATTTCATATTGGGTGTGTAAGTGGTGTGGCTAGTTTTATGTTTGCATGAACTTCCGGCTAGGGGGCCTTGGAACTCTTTTCCTTGGTACCCGGGACAAAACCTAACCAAATTCCAAATTGGATCCCATCACTACAGTGGTTGGGCGGTTGGCTAACCCATGGGATCGGATGGGGTTAGGCTGGACTGATGGATCCGTAAATCGAGACTCAATTTTTGTTAATACGACAGTAAAGTAAATCCCGGACAGTAATTGTTCTATGGATAGGAATCAACGGCTGTGCCTCTTGAATGGGGAAAAAAGCGTTGATCCCAATGATCCAAGTGCAAGTTTCTTCCTTGATTTGATCAAGTATCTTGAAGATGCAATTGGATCAACTTGATCAGAAATAATCTTGACTACGATAGAGTAAAAAGTTATCCGGGTGGAATCGCCCATGCTTTCCGGGTAAAGGAAGTTTTCCCGAATTCGGTTTTGGAACAACCGTCGGATTAGTCTCTTGTCCGGATATCCGTGGGCGAGGCCCCGAATGTGGGACCCTTGTCCCGCGCGAGAAGTGCTACTTCCGCTGCTAGTACTCGAATCCGTTGCTCGGTGGGAACAGGGGGATCTCACAGTTGGTATCAGAGCATTTGGTTAATAAAGATCAACTGAGAAGACAAATAGGTCAGAAATTTATCAAGAAACACAAAAAAAGTTGTAATTGTGTGATATAATTCATACAATTTGATATTCAAACTGAAATTCGTAATTTGGTAATTGGGTCTTCATATGGAAGTACCGCAATTATATAGAATCCTTGACTTGCTTGAGGCCTAGACATGATGGTATTTACCTTATAATTCCAAGGGCCGTGACTATCCGTATATACCGAGAGTATAACTGCAGCTCTTTACTGACAGTATATACGAGTAAATCTAAGACTTGAAATTATAAGCGTTAATGCTATCCAGATGATGAATTTGAATGTGGTTGATATGATTTTTAATTCTGTTTGGGAACTGATGAATTGATTGGGATTCTGATTGAAAAATGATGATTTTTGAAATTTAGTTGAAATATAATAACTTGAGCAAAACCGCAATGAGGATGAATGGGACGAGTCCCTGTAATGATAAATGATGATAATGATTTCAACAAATCACTATGAGATTAGTGGATTGTGCTGTCAAAGTACTACTGTTAACACTTGACTCGGTATATCAAGTTAAGGGATGACAAATTGAAAACTTGCTTGACTGAAATTCCCGTGGAGGAATGTTCAGAAAGAAAAAAATTTCGATCTGATGGACCATTATCGTGTTAAAGATATGAATGATATGATCTGAAATGAATTTATTTAATGATGAGTTCTATATAAGGGATATTTATCCCCGTATTCTGTTGGGTTGACCAGAATATAAGGAACCCTAGAATAAATTGGATCTTAAGAAAAAGAGTTGTCCTCTACTTGGCGAGATGAGGACATCTCGCACTTTTTTAAGTGGGGTAGAATGTAAGATTCCTCCCCAGCCTTCGAGGCATACAGGAGTAAGAATCTCCCTTTTTGATCTTAAAATTATTCCCTCTCAAAAATAAAAGAAAGATTCTGTTTAAAAAAAGGAAGACCCTTTCCCTAGAATACTTCTCAGGAGTCACGCTGTTTTAAGGATTCAGAACAATGAGTTCAGAAGTGAAAATCGGTGTTTTGGATACCAAGGTTTTGGTCTTCATTCGAGTACGGCACAAAAGAAGTTCTTTATCTATTGGGGAGTTTAAGAAGTTATCCCCCAGATATTGTGAGCCTTATCTGACTTCAAAGAAAGTAAGTGACTTAGCTTACGAGCTTCTTTTATCTCCTCATCTCACAGTTCTTAATGCCTTCTATAGAAAATTGTGCCAAACCCAAATCATGGAAAGACGGTAAAACTTCAGTGGCAAGCTACCGTTGGCTTCTAAGTTACGCTAGCTCCTTCCTTTATATAAGTCGTAACTTTTACTTGTCGCTCACAGTAATCTTACTCCCATCGATCTCCTTTCTTCCTAATCTCCTTCATGGCTTGGCAACAAGAATTAGTTTTATCCATAATGATTCCTCACCTTCAAGACGCAAGTGAGTCTGTGAAGAAGGATTTTATAGAACAGTATGAGCGCTCACTTTTCCCTCACTTGGGAACTTCTGTAGCGCAGACCAAATGGCGGACCTATCAAGACATAACTAGGGTAACACCCTGGGGTCAGCAGCACTTCCGTAACAATGTCCGCTTGGCCATGGTTATTGAAGCTTTGGGCTTGGGTCCCCGATACTACTGCGTCATGAGATCAAGACATCCTGGGTTTTCTGAGCGGGTCTTCTTACTGGTGTGTTTTCTTCCTCATGAGAAGATATGCCTTTACCCCGTTTTTGGCTTGCCTCTCAGAGGTCCTTTTGTTAGAACACCTCATACCACTGAGATAGGCGCAGCAATAACCCACAGAATCATTCCCATAGATGAGTTACCTTATACTTGTGCAGCTTGTGAGGACTGCTTTTGTGACCATATGATGGACGGGCTTATGGAAGTGTAAAGAGTTCCTCTATCTTTACTGTATAAGTTCCGAGAATGAATAAAGTTTAAATCTTGTTCGTATTTTGAATCTTGCTCTCTTTAAGACTTATCTTGGTGGTTAATCTTGATTAAAATTTTTCTCTAAGTCTCATATTCGTGAATCTTGCGAAATTATCACAAGTTGCGAGATGAGGACATCTCGCGTTTTTTAAGTGGGGTAGAATGTAAGATTCCTCCCCCAAACCCCTTTCTGATGTCTAGTATCTTCTTCTATAATCAATCCCTCTTCAGAAATATAAAAGACTTGTTTCTAACTGTTTTAACCTAGAGAGAGAAAATATTCTAGAGAGAGAATATTCAGATTTTTAATATTTTTGGATAGAAAATTATCTCATCTTATTAAAATAAGTTTCCCTGAAACAGAAATTCAAAAAGAACTTTTCAATGTGCAATTGGAATTAATTGGAAATGTGTATAAAGGACCTTAGTCTAAGGGTCTAGATTTTCAGAATTTTTTGGATTATGGTCCAATTAAGGTTCCTATGGACCAATAGCATCAATCCATGTGTAGGGAGGAGATAAATCCAATTTGAAAAAGAAGATACCCAAAAATGAGTAAATACTCACATAAGATGAAGAGTTAAAAATGTACAAGGTTTATTAGTAAAAAATTATGAGCAATATTAAAAGTATGACATATGTAAGGAAGAGGAGTTCTTTAAAGGAGGTGCATATTTCACATAAGATGAAGAGTTGAAAATGTACAAGGTTTATTAGTAAAAAATTATGAGCAATATTAAAAGTATGACATATGTAAGGAAGGGGAGTTCTTTAAAGGAGGTGCATATTTCACATAAGATGAAGAGTTGAAAATGTACAAGGTTTATTAGTAAAAAATTATGAGCAATATTAAAAGTATGACATATGTAAGGAAGAGGAGTTCTTTAAAGGAGGTGCATATTTCACATAAGATGAAGAGTTGAAAATGTACAAGGTTTATTAGTAAAAAATTATGAGCAATATTAAAAGTATGACATATGTAAGGAAGGGGAGTTCTTTAAAGGAGGTGCATATTTCACATAAGATGAAGAGTTGAAAATGTACAAGGTTTATTAGTAAAAAACTATGAGCAATATTAAAAATATGACATATGTAAGGAAGGGGAGTTCTTTAAAGGAGGTGCATATTTCACATGCTTGAATGAGTTTTAAACTCATAAAAATTGAGATATTTCATCTCTCCTCTCTCCTCATTCAAGTCTAGTTCCAAAAAGTTAGCTTAACTGATCTAAAAATGGTCAAATATTGACCAAACTGATTTAGAAAATTCTAGAATCAGTTTGTTTGGTTAGGAGCTCAATTTTTCCTATAAATAGAAGCCTCCCCCTTGTTGAAAAATATATAGTGTTTATGCATCGTTACTCTACTCCACCTAAGCCAGAAACTGTGAATTCATTTAATAATTCACTAGTTTTTGGAGCTTACCTCTTTCTTCAATCCCCATTAGTGGCTCCATCAACATACTTAACCAATTGATTGGTTGGGGGCCTCTACCGTGAACAAAGAATCAAGCAAGTTGTAAGGTAATTAGTGAATATTGATCTTTCTATAATTTCTCAATGTTTCTCTCTTCTCAACCCCTCTCAAGCTTGAGAAGTTTAATTGGTATGGTTTTTTTTTAATGCTATTGAAGTTTGAATAGTAGTGAAGAGTTACATAATGCTATTGAAGTTAATTTTCATTTATGTTTAAATTCTAATGATTTTTATGTAAATTCTCTCTCTCACTCAAGAAATGGTCATACTCATGAACCGTTCTCAATCCAAATCAAGCTTTTCATAAAGCTTTTCCTTAACCCAAGATTAAGCTATGCTTAAGGCCAAATTAATGGCTTTTTTCTATGCTTTTAGTTTATGTATATTAATGATTCAATCCATTATGGATTGATAATCCAATTAGAGATTATTTTAATTATTTTCTTAATGATAAGCATTATCCCTTAGAAAATTTGAGATTTATCAGTCATAGCAGCGGAGCTATGGCAAAATTTTTATAAAAATTATGCATAAAATAATCTCATTCAAAGCATAAAAAGAGGACTTCCTACCATATTCTAGAAATTATCATCCTAGATTAATTGAAAGAATTTCATTACAATCATGGAGAAATTGAATTTTAATATTATGCATAAAGGATAAGTTTTTATATCAAAAGTGTTATTTTTACCATTTTTATTTCATGCATAGAAGTATGCAAAATGGATAAATTTTTATATCAAAAGTGTTATTTTTACCATTTTTATTTCATGCATAGAAGTATGCATAATGGATAAATTTTTATATCAAAAGTGTTATTTTTACCATTTTTATTTCATGCATAGAAGTATGCATAAAGGAAAAATTTTTATATCAAAAGTGTTACTTTTATTATTTTTAATTTTCATGCATAAAAGTATGCATAAAAGAAAATTTTTATATCAAAAGTGTTACTTTTATCATTTTTAATTTTCATGCATAGAAGTATGCATAAAGGAAAATTTTTATATCAAAAGTGTTACTTTTATCATTTTTAATTTTCATGCATAGAAGTATGCATAAAGAAAAAAATTTTATATCAAAAGTGTTACTTTTATCATATTGGATTTCATGCATATAGGTATGCATAAAAGATATTCTTTTTATACTAAAAGTATGATTTTCCTCATAAATGGATTTTATGCTTAACTTAGATGCATAAGAGAAATTCTTTTATTCTAAAAGTATAATTCCCTACCAAATTGAAATCATGCATAAGAAGATGCATAAAAGATTGATTTTAATTTCGAAAGTGTTAGTCTCCTTAAATGGAATTTATGTATAAATAAATGTGTAGAGAAATCTTATATCAAATAAAAGAATTCTCTTTTTTTTTAAAAAAAAAGATATGAAATGTGATAAGATGTGATAAGAGGTGTATGAGATGTGATAAGAATTGATAAGATGCGTATGGAAAGTGATAGGATGTGATAAGAGGTGTGATAAGAGGTGATAAGATGCTTATGAAATAAGTTAGGATGTGATAAGATGAATTAAGATGTGTATGGGGGGATGAGGTAAGAAGTGTATGTGATAGGATAAGATGTATATGGGTTGTGATAGGGCGAGAATGGATGTGATGTAAAAGATTAGATGTGAAGGTATATGGGGTTATATAAATGGGAATGTGAAAATGGATGTATGTATGTGGATGTGTGGATATGGAGATGGGAGTGTGGATGTATGAACATGAAAATGGATATATACATGAAGATGTATATGCATAGATGTAAATGTGGATGTAGATGTGGATGTATAGATGTGAATGGATGTGGATGTATAGATGTGAATGGAAATGTGGATGTGGATGTATGTGAATGTGGATGTAGATGTGGATGTATAGATGTGAATGTGGAATGTGGATGTGGATGTATGTATGTATGTGGATGTAGATGTGGATGTATAGATATGAATGGGAATGGGGATGTGGATGTATGTGAATGTGAATGTAGATGTGGATGTATGTGAATGTGAATGTAGATGTGAATGTGGAATGTGGATGTATAGATGTGGATGTATGGGAATGTGGATGTGGATGTATGTGAATGTGAATGTAGATGTGGATGTATAGATGTGAATGTGGAATGTGGATGTGGATGTATGTATGTATGTGGATGTAGATGTGGATGTATGGATGTGTATGTATGAATGTGGATATGGGATGTGGATGTATAAATGAGGATGTGAAAATGGAGGTAAGCATGTAGATGTGGATGCATGTATGTGAATGTGAATGTAGATGTGAATGTGGAATGTGGATGTATAGATGTGGATGTATGTGAATGTGAATGTAGATGTGGATGTATGTGAATGTGAATGTAGATGTGAATGTGGAATGTGGATGTATAGATGTGGATGTATGTATGTATGTGGATGTAGATGTGGATATATGGATGTGTATGTATGAATGTGGATATGGGATGTGGATGTATAAATGAGGATGTGAAAATGGAGGTAAGCATGTAGATGTGGATGCATGTATGTGAATGTGAATGTAGATGTGAATGTGGAATGTGGATGTATAGATGTGGATGTATGGGAATGTGGATGTGGATGTATGTGAATGTGAATGTAGATGTGGATGTATAGATGTGAATGTGGAATGTGGATGTGGATGTATGTATGTATGTGGATGTAGATGTGGATGTATGGATGTGTATGTATGAATGTGGATATGGGATGTGGATGTATAAATGAGGATGTGAAAATGGAGGTAAGCATGTAGATGTGGATGCATGGATGTGAATGTGGATGTGGATGTGGATGTGGATATGGATGTGTATGTATGAATGTGGATATGGGATGTGGATGTATAAATGAGGATGTGAAAATAGAGATAAGCATGTAGATGTGGATGTATGGATGTGAATGTGGATGTGGATGTGGATGTATGGATGTGGATATGGATGTGAATATATGATATGTGATGTGAAGGAATCTGAAGTGAAGAGATGGAAAAGGAGGTGATTGGATGAGTACACATATACATGGAATGTGGAATAAGTAATGTGGATTAATGAGGGATAATGTGGAAAAATGAGAGTTAATATAGAAACTGTATTTGTAAACTGTTTGTAAATGCTGTTTGTAAATGGCTGTTTTATGTCAAGAATGCTGGGGAAGCATTTTGACCGTCTTGTGATTAAGGTCGTGGAGACCTAACTGATAAAGTTGCAACTGCTGACGGAGAGTCAATGGAGGACGTCTCGCGTAGCAAGGTCGACCGAGGTCTTGACCAGCCTCGGTTCGATTAAAATGGTGAGCTTCCGGTATGGTGGATGAGGGACCAAGGAAGCGGCCTATGAGTGAAGCGCTAGGTCACCTGCGAAGGATCCTAGAGGGTGCTGACCATACGGTGCTCGGGCTCTGGGTCGCCTAGGATACCCACGCGTGCGTCGAGGAAGATATTGGAACAAGGAGTAAGAGTTGTTTTGTGAAACCGAGCATGGATCTGGTTGATGACCTTGCTGGTCTTCAATGGATGAGTCCATGGCTCTTTATATGGATCTGTTGGTTGATCTTGCTGATCTTCAACGAGAGTCCATCTTGATTTTTATAAGTGATTATATTGCCGAGTATTATGGGCTAGGAACTATTGAAAAGGCCCCTGTGTGGATAGGTGGTGAGCGTTCTAGTTGCCAATGATGCCATAGATACTCTGATGAAGGAATGATGGAAAATTATGAATCAACCGGATAAATTGGAAGATTGTGATCAGTGGTACTATGGTTTCATTAAAGAATTGTTTTAAAGTTAGCTGATGCTAAGAAAAAGGCAATTTCATATTGGGTGTGTAAGTGGTGTGGCTAGTTTTATGTTTGCATGAACTTCCGGCTAGGGGGCCTTGGAACTCTTTTCCTTGGTACCCGGGACAAAACCTAACCAAATTCCAAATTGGATCCCATCACTACAGTGGTTGGGCGGTTGGCTAACCCATGGGATCGGATGGGGTTAGGCTGGACTGATGGATCCGTAAATCGAGACTCAATTTTTGTTAATACGACAGTAAAGTAAATCCCGGACAGTAATTGTTCTATGGATAGGAATCAACGGCTGTGCCTCTTGAATGGGGAAAAAAGCGTTGATCCCAATGATCCAAGTGCAAGTTTCTTCCTTGATTTGATCAAGTATCTTGAAGATGCAATTGGATCAACTTGATCAGAAATAATCTTGACTACGATAGAGTAAAAAGTTATCCGGGTGGAATCGCCCGTGCTTTCCGGGTAAAGGAAGTTTTCCCGAATTCGGTTTTGGAACAACCGTCGGATTAGTCTCTTGTCCGGATATCCGTGGGCGAGGCCCCGAATGTGGGACCCTTGTCCCGCGCGAGAAGTGCTACTTCCGCTGCTAGTACTCGAATCCGTTGCTCGGTGGGAACAGGGGGATCTCACAGTTGGTATCAGAGCATTTGGTTAATAAAGATCAACTGAGAAGACAAATAGGTCAGAAATTTATCAAGAAACACAAAAAAAGTTGTAATTGTGTGATATAATTCATACAATTTGATATTCAAACTGAAATTCGTAATTTGGTAATTGGGTCTTCATATGGAAGTACCGCAATTATATAGAATCCTTGACTTGCTTGAGGCCTAGACATGATGGTATTTACCTTATAATTCCAAGGGCCGTGACTATCCGTATATACCGAGAGTATAACTGCAGCTCTTTACTGACAGTATATACGAGTAAATCTAAGACTTGAAATTATAAGCGTTAATGCTATCCAGATGATGAATTTGAATGTGGTTGATATGATTTTTAATTCTGTTTGGGAACTGATGAATTGATTGGGATTCTGATTGAAAAATGATGATTTTTGAAATTTAGTTGAAATATAATAACTTGAGCAAAACCGCAATGAGGATGAATGGGACGAGTCCCTGTAATGATAAATGATGATAATGATTTCAACAAATCACTATGAGATTAGTGGATTGTGCTGTCAAAGTACTACTGTTAACACTTGACTCGGTATATCAAGTTAAGGGATGACAAATTGAAAACTTGCTTGACTGAAATTCCCGTGGAGGAATGTTCAGAAAGAAAAAAATTTCGATCTGATGGACCATTATCGTGTTAAAGATATGAATGATATGATCTGAAATGAATTTATTTAATGATGAGTTCTATATAAGGGATATTTATCCCCGTATTCTGTTGGGTTGACCAGAATATAAGGAACCCTAGAATAAATTGGATCTTAAGAAAAAGAGTTGTCCTCTACTTGGCGAGATGAGGACATCTCGCACTTTTTTAAGTGGGGTAGAATGTAAGATTCCTCCCCAGCCTTCGAGGCATACAGGAGTAAGAATCTCCCTTTTTGATCTTAAAATTATTCCCTCTCAAAAATAAAAGAAAGATTCTGTTTAAAAAAAGGAAGACCCTTTCCCTAGAATACTTCTCAGGAGTCACGCTGTTTTAAGGATTCAGAACAATGAGTTCAGAAGTGAAAATCGGTGTTTTGGATACCAAGGTTTTGGTCTTCATTCGAGTACGGCACAAAAGAAGTTCTTTATCTATTGGGGAGTTTAAGAAGTTATCCCCCAGATATTGTGAGCCTTATCTGACTTCAAAGAAAGTAAGTGACTTAGCTTACGAGCTTCTTTTATCTCCTCATCTCACAGTTCTTAATGCCTTCTATAGAAAATTGTGCCAAACCCAAATCATGGAAAGACGGTAAAACTTCAGTGGCAAGCTACCGTTGGCTTCTAAGTTACGCTAGCTCCTTCCTTTATATAAGTCGTAACTTTTACTTGTCGCTCACAGTAATCTTACTCCCATCGATCTCCTTTCTTCCTAATCTCCTTCATGGCTTGGCAACAAGAATTAGTTTTATCCATAATGATTCCTCACCTTCAAGACGCAAGTGAGTCTGTGAAGAAGGATTTTATAGAACAGTATGAGCGCTCACTTTTCCCTCACTTGGGAACTTCTGTAGCGCAGACCAAATGGCGGACCTATCAAGACATAACTAGGGTAACACCCTGGGGTCAGCAGCACTTCCGTAACAATGTCCGCTTGGCCATGGTTATTGAAGCTTTGGGCTTGGGTCCCCGATACTACTGCGTCATGAGATCAAGACATCCTGGGTTTTCTGAGCGGGTCTTCTTACTGGTGTGTTTTCTTCCTCATGAGAAGATATGCCTTTACCCCGTTTTTGGCTTGCCTCTCAGAGGTCCTTTTGTTAGAACACCTCATACCACTGAGATAGGCGCAGCAATAACCCACAGAATCATTCCCATAGATGAGTTACCTTATACTTGTGCAGCTTGTGAGGACTGCTTTTGTGACCATATGATGGACGGGCTTATGGAAGTGTAAAGAGTTCCTCTATCTTTACTGTATAAGTTCCGAGAATGAATAAAGTTTAAATCTTGTTCGTATTTTGAATCTTGCTCTCTTTAAGACTTATCTTGGTGGTTAATCTTGATTAAAATTTTTCTCTAAGTCTCATATTCGTGAATCTTGCGAAATTATCACAAGTTGCGAGATGAGGACATCTCGCGTTTTTTAAGTGGGGTAGAATGTAAGATTCCTCCCCCAAACCCCTTTCTGATGTCTAGTATCTTCTTCTATAATCAATCCCTCTTCAGAAATATAAAAGACTTGTTTCTAACTGTTTTAACCTAGAGAGAGAAAATATTCTAGAGAGAGAATATTCAGATTTTTAATATTTTTGGATAGAAAATTATCTCATCTTATTAAAATAAGTTTCCCTGAAACAGAAATTCAAAAAGAACTTTCCAATGTGTAATTGGAATTAATTGGAAATGTGTATAAAGGACCTTAGTCTAAGAGTCTAGATTTTCAGAATTTTTTGGATTATGGTCCAATTAAGGTTCCTATGGACCAATAGCATCAATCCATGTGTAGGGAGGAGATAAATCCAATTTGAAAAAGAAGATACCCAAAAATGAGTAAATACTCACATAAGATGAAGAGTTGAAAATGTACAAGGTTTATTAGTAAAAAATTATGAGCAATATTAAAAGTATGACATATGTAAGGAAGAGGAGTTCTTTAAAGGAGGTGCATATTTCACATAAGATGAAGAGTTGAAAATGTACAAGGTTTATTAGTAAAAAATTATGAGCAATATTAAAAGTATGACATATGTAAGGAAGGGGAGTTCTTTAAAGGAGGTGCATATTTCACATAAGATGAAGAGTTGAAAATGTACAAGGTTTATTAGTAAAAAATTATGAGCAATATTAAAAGTATGACATATGTAAGGAAGAGGAGTTCTTTAAAGGAGGTGCATATTTCACATAAGATGAAGAGTTGAAAATGTACAAGGTTTATTAGTAAAAAATTATGAGCAATATTAAAAGTATGACATATGTAAGGAAGGGGAGTTCTTTAAAGGAGGTGCATATTTCACATAAGATGAAGAGTTGAAAATGTACAAGGTTTATTAGTAAAAAACTATGAGCAATATTAAAAATATGACATATGTAAGGAAGGGGAGTTCTTTAAAGGAGGTGCATATTTCACATGCTTGAATGAGTTTTAAACTCATAAAAATTGAGATATTTCATCTCTCCTCTCTCCTCATTCAAGTCTAGTTCCAAAAAGTTAGCTTAACTGATCTAAAAATGGTCAAATATTGACCAAACTGATTTAGAAAATTCTAGAATCAGTTTGTTTGGTTAGGAGCTCAATTTTTCCTATAAATAGAAGCCTCCCCCTTGTTGAAAAATATATAGTGTTTATGCATCGTTACTCTACTCCACCTAAGCCAGAAACTGTGAATTCATTTAATAATTCACTAGTTTTTGGAGCTTCCCTCTTTCTTCAATCCCCATTAGTGGCTCCATCAACATACTTAACCAATTGATTGGTTGGGGGCCTCTACCGTGAACAAAGAATCAAGCAAGTTGTAAGGTAATTAGTGAATATTGATCTTTCTATAATTTCTCAATGTTTCTCTCTTCTCAACCCCTCTCAAGCTTGAGAAGTTTAATTGGTATGGTTTTTTTTAATGCTATTGAAGTTTGAATAGTAGTGAAGAGTTACATAATGCTATTGAAGTTAATTTTCATTTATGTTTAAATTCTAATGATTTTTATGTAAATTCTCTCTCTCACTCAAGAAATGGTCATACTCATGAACCGTTCTCAATCCAAATCAAGCTTTTCATAAAGCTTTTCCTTAACCCAAGATTAAGCTATGCTTGAGGCCAAATTAATGGCTTTTTTCTATGCTTTTAGTTTATGTATATTAATGATTCAATCCATTATGGATTGATAATCCAATTAGAGATTATTTTAATTATTTTCTTAATGATAAGCATTATCCCTTAGAAAATTTGAGATTTATCAGTCATAGCAGCGGAGCTATGGCAAAATTTTTATAAAAATTATGCATAAAATAATCTCATTCAAAGCATAAAAAGAGGACTTCCTACCATATTCTAGAAATTATCATCCTAGATTAATTGAAAGAATTTCATTACAATCATGGAGAAATTGAATTTTAATATTATGCATAAAGGATAAGTTTTTATATCAAAAGTGTTATTTTTACCATTTTTATTTCATGCATAGAAGTATGCAAAATGGATAAATTTTTATATCAAAAGTGTTATTTTTACCATTTTTATTTCATGCATAGAAGTATGCATAATGGATAAATTTTTATATCAAAAGTGTTATTTTTACCATTTTTATTTCATGCATAGAAGTATGCATAAAGGAAAAATTTTTATATCAAAAGTGTTACTTTTATTATTTTTAATTTTCATGCATAAAAGTATGCATAAAAGAAAATTTTTATATCAAAAGTGTTACTTTTATCATTTTTAATTTTCATGCATAGAAGTATGCATAAAGGAAAAATTTTATATCAAAAGTGTTACTTTTATCATTTTTAATTTTCATGCATAGAAGTATGCATAAAGGAAAAATTTTTATATCAAAAGTGTTACTTTTATCATATTGGATTTCATGCATATAGGTATGCATAAAAGATATTCTTTTTATACTAAAAGTATGATTTTCCTCATAAATGGATTTTATGCTTAACTTAGATGCATAAGAGAAATTCTTTTATTCTAAAAGTATAATTCCCTACCAAATTGAAATCATGCATAAGAAGATGCATAAAAGATTGATTTTAATTTCGAAAGTGTTAGTCTCCTTAAATGGAATTTATGTATAAATAAATGTGTAGAGAAATCTTATATCAAATAAAAGAATTCTCTTTTAAAAAAAAAAAAGATATGAAATGTGATAAGATGTGATAAGAGGTGTATGAGATGTGATAAGAATTGATAAGATGCGTATGGAAAGTGATAGGATGTGATAAGAGGTGTGATAAGAGGTGATAAGATGCTTATGAAATAAGTTAGGATGTGATAAGATGAATTAAGATGTGTATGGGGGGATGAGGTAAGAAGTGTATGTGATAGGATAAGATGTATATGGGTTGTGATAGGGCGAGAATGGATGTGATGTAAAAGATTAGATGTGAAGGTATATGGGGTTATATAAATGGGAATGTGAAAATGGATGTATGTATGTGGATGTGTGGATATGGAGATGGGAGTGTGGATGTATGAACATGAAAATGGATATATGCATGAAGATGTATATGCATAGATGTAAATGTGGATGTAGATGTGGATGTATAGATGTGAATGGATGTGGATGTATAGATGTGAATGGAAATGTGGATGTGGATGTATGTGAATGTGGATGTAGATGTGGATGTATAGATGTGAATGTGGAATGTGGATGTGGATGTATGTATGTATGTGGATGTAGATGTGGATGTATAGATATGAATGGGAATGGGGATGTGGATATATGTGAATGTGAATGTAGATGTGGATGTATGTGAATGTGAATGTAGATGTGAATGTGGAATGTGGATGTATAGATGTGGATGTATGGGAATGTGGATGTGGATGTATGTGAATGTGAATGTAGATGTGGATGTATAGATGTGAATGTGGAATGTGGATGTGGATGTATGTATGTATGTGGATGTAGATGTGGATGTATGGATGTGTATATATGAATGTGGATATGGGATGTGGATGTATAAATGAGGATGTGAAAATGGAGGTAAGCATAAAGATGTGGATGCATGTATGTGAATGTGAATGTAGATGTGAATGTGGAATGTGGATGTATAGATGTGGATGTATGTGAATGTGAATGTAGATGTGGATGTATGTGAATGTGAATGTAGATGTGAATGTGGAATGTGGATGTATAGATGTGGATGTATGTATGTATGTGGATGTAGATGTGGATATATGGATGTGTATGTATGAATGTGGATATGGGATGTGGATGTATAAATGAGGATGTGAAAATGGAGGTAAGCATGTAGATGTGGATGCATGTATGTGAATGTGAATGTAGATGTGAATGTGGAATGTGGATGTATAGATGTGGATGTATGGGAATGTGGATGTGGATGTATGTGAATGTGAATGTAGATGTGGATGTATAGATGTGAATGTGGAATGTGGATGTGGATGTATGTATGTATGTGGATGTAGATGTGGATGTATGGATGTGTATGTATGAATGTGGATATGGGATGTGGATGTATAAATGAGGATGTGAAAATGGAGGTAAGCATGTAGATGTGGATGCATGGATGTGAATGTGGATGTGGATGTGGATGTGGATGTGGATATGGATGTGTATGTATGAATGTGGATATGGGATGTGGATGTATAAATGAGGATGTGAAAATAGAGATAAGCATGTAGATGTGGATGTATGGATGTGAATGTGGATGTGGATGTGGATGTATGGATGTGGATATGGATGTGAATATATGATATGTGATGTGAAGGAATCTGAAGTGAAGAGATGGAAAAGGAGGTGATTGGATGAGTACACATATACATGGAATGTGGAATAAGTAATGTGGATTAATGAGGGATAATGTGGAAAAATGAGAGTTAATATAGAAACTGTATTTGTAAACTGTTTGTAAATGCTGTTTGTAAATGGCTGTTTTATGTCAAGAATGCTGGGGAAGCATTTTGACCGTCTTGTGATTAAGGTCGTGGAGACCTAACTGATAAAGTTGCAACTGCTGACGGAGAGTCAATGGAGGACGTCTCGCGTAGCAAGGTCGACCGAGGTCTTGACCAGCCTCGGTTCGATTAAAATGGTGAGCTTCCGGTATGGTGGATGAGGGACCAAGGAAGCGGCCTATGAGTGAAGCGCTAGGTCACCTGCGAAGGATCCTAGAGGGTGCTGACCATACGGTGCTCGGGCTCTGGGTCGCCTAGGATACCCACGCGTGCGTCGAGGAAGATATTGGAACAAGGAGTAAGAGTTGTTTTGTGAAACCGAGCATGGATCTGGTTGATGACCTTGCTGGTCTTCAATGGATGAGTCCATGGCTCTTTATATGGATCTGTTGGTTGATCTTGCTGATCTTCAACGAGAGTCCATCTTGATTTTTATAAGTGATTATATTGCCGAGTATTATGGGCTAGGAACTATTGAAAAGGCCCCTGTGTGGATAGGTGGTGAGCGTTCTAGTTGCCAATGATGCCATAGATACTCTGATGAAGGAATGATGGAAAATTATGAATCAACCGGATAAATTGGAAGATTGTGATCAGTGGTACTATGGTTTCATTAAAGAATTGTTTTAAAGTTAGCTGATGCTAAGAAAAAGGCAATTTCATATTGGGTGTGTAAGTGGTGTGGCTAGTTTTATGTTTGCATGAACTTCCGGCTAGGGGGCCTTGGAACTCTTTTCCTTGGTACCCGGGACAAAACCTAACCAAATTCCAAATTGGATCCCATCACTACAGTGGTTGGGCGGTTGGCTAACCCATGGGATCGGATGGGGTTAGGCTGGACTGATGGATCCGTAAATCGAGACTCAATTTTTGTTAATACGACAGATAAAGTAAATCCCGGACAGTAATTGTTCTATGGATAGGAATCAACGGCTGTGCCTCTTGAATGGGGAAAAAAGCGTTGATCCCAATGATCCAAGTGCAAGTTTCTTCCTTGATTTGATCAAGTATCTTGAAGATGCAATTGGATCAACTTGATCAGAAATAATCTTGACTACGATAGAGTAAAAAGTTATCCGGGTGGAATCGCCCGTGCTTTCCGGGTAAAGGAAGTTTTCCCGAATTCGGTTTTGGAACAACCGTCGGATTAGTCTCTTGTCCGGATATCCGTGGGCGAGGCCCCGAATGTGGGACCCCTGTCCCGCGCGAGAAGTGCTACTTCCGCTGCTAGTACTCGAATCCGTTGCTCAGTGGGAACAGGGGGATCTCACAGTTCCTGCTGTTCTTCACACATATGATACGACACCTGAGGAATACCCTTCAAATGAGCACTTTCGTCATGAGAATCCTCAAGTTTACACAGCTTACATGCTTCACAGCCCAAGAGGAAACTATTAGCAATGTCCTCTTCCTCGTGTACTGGGTCTTGAGCACCTGTCCTGAAGCTCTCTGAATCAAGTGTCTCCTCAAGCATAGGCATACACACATCATTTGGTATGATCATAGGACCCTGTATGTCTGCACCCTCAAACAAGGAAGACAGATTATACTTGCAGAGTTCACCCATTGCATCTTTATGAGGCTGTAGCAAAGCATCCCTTTTGGCACTGTGAAGGCCTTGTTGCTCACTAATGGCTTTTTGCAGTCCCAATTTAGCATAAACAGCCTCCACAATCTCTGTATCAGCTTTGAATAGCAATTGATTGTCCTCCATAAGACATGCATCGACAACCGCTTCTAAATTGGCTCTGATTGTTGCTCGAACACTATCACAGCTCACATTATACCTGGAACTCGCATAAATAAGTGCATCTACAAAATCACTCCATCGTTTGGAGTGATACTCTGCTAGTTCCAGCACTTCATCTTTTAAATCAGGACTTATAAGGTGTGCGAAAGATGCAATCATCATGTTTTCTGGAACCCCTTGATTCTTCATCTCTGTCTCGTAACACCTTAGATAGCTTTCTGGATCGTAACCATCAAATATATTGACCCTGTCATATACCAATTGCACCGCAATTTCCACATCTTCCTGATTTCGCTTTTCTTCTTCAATCTTCCTGAACCGCTCTTCAAGCTCTTTCATTTCTGCATATAAATGCTCCATTTTGCTAGCCATCTCTACGTACTCTCACCCTAGCGGTTTCACGTCGGGTTCACCAAAGCTGTCGTGACATGGCGGCGTCGCTGGGGAAGTGCGAGACTTCTGGTTGTGAGAGTAGCTTCCAAAATCCCAAGCATTAAATGTCTTCTCAGCTTGTCATAGAACAAGGTATAGCATGGTATTATCACAATCTCTTGACCAGGAATACATTCAATGGGATGTTTTCAACAACTCATACAAGAAACACTCATCATCATTTCCATAGATCATCATCAAAGATCCATCATCATACAAGATATTCACATAACATATGCTATATGTGTGTAGAACATAATTGATGATGCAACAATCCCACGAGAAAAAAAAACAACAAACTCACAAGACACGCGGCCCTTTGTATGCCAGCCTGTACATTCAGAGAACCTTCTTTGCAGTAAGCATCTAAGCTTGATAGCGTGTAATTCTTTGGAAGCACTCCAAGAAAATACGCGATCAGAAAATGGCCTGTTTCATGCTGAGCAACTCTGTTTCTGTAATTTTTACTCAAAAACCTTCCAACAGTATCAAGAAGTAAAGCCTCAATCCCTCCATTGTTGACCACCAGATCTATGCTGAAGACGACAATAAGAGCCACCAAGGCAGAGAGAACTTGAAACTGACTCAGTTGCAAGGTCTGCCATAACGGTATGCTACCAACGGATGCAGCTAGTTGTAGGTTTCTCCGCTCTTTCCCCAGTGTTGTGTCAACTGGAGACAAGAAACGGCTTGCCTCTATATCATTTAAGCGCAAATCTGCAATAGGATACAGTCTCTGGGGGAACCTGTGCAGCGGTGTCAAAGCCACTCTTCTCTGTCCTGTACCTCTGTCTACACACGCCAGCCCTCCACACGGCGAACCTTCTTGGCCCACATGACCCTTTTCTCTCTTCCTCTGCAGTTTGCGCCTCTCCTCCTAGACCTCAGCAGCCAGGTGATCCCCTCTCTACCCAGGTGGCTGGCCTTTTATTCTTCCACGCCTCCTCTCTGCAAGCCCATCAGAGCCGTCCCAGTTCCCCTTTTTCTATGGTGCAGCCGCTTCAGTCCACCGGTGGGGGAGAGAGAGAATCCCTTCGCTTCAGTTTATCAGTGAGAAAGAGAGATCTTCGCTTCGCTTCAGTCCACCAGTCAGAGAGTGATTCGCCTTCGCTTGGTCTGCCGGGAGAGAGAGCCAAAGTCGAATGCTTGGTGTTGCTAGAAGAGATTGCCCCAGTCGGCAACCAAAGCTGTCGTGACATGGCGGCGTTGCTGGGGAAGTGCGAGACTTCTGGCTGTGAGAGTAGCTTCCAAAATCCCAAGCATTAAATGTCTTCTCAGCTTGTCATAGAACAAGGTATAGCATGGTATTATCACAATCTCTTGACCAGGCATACATTCAATGGGATGTTTTCAACAACTCATACAAGAAACACTCATCATCATTTCCATAGATCATCATCAAAGATCCATCATCATACAAGATATTCACATAACATATGCTATATGTGTGTAGAACATAATTGACGATGCAACAATCCCACGAGAAAAAAAAACAACAAACTCACAAGACACGCGGCCCTTTGTGTGCCAGCCTGTACATTCAGAGAACCTTCTTTGCAGTAAGCATCTAAGCTTGATAGCGTGTAATTCTTTGGAAGCGCTCCAAGAAAATACGCGATCAGAAAATGGCCTGTTTCATGCTGAGCAACTCTGTTTCTGTAATTTTTACTCAAAAACCTTCCAACAGTATCAAGAAGTAAAGCCTCAATCCCTCCATTGTTGACCACGACAATAAGAGCCACCAAGGCAGAGAGAACTTGAAACTGACTCAGTTGCAAGGTCTGCCATAACGGTATGCTACCAACGGATGCAGCTAGTTGTAGGTTTCTCCGCTCTTTCCCCAGTGTTGTGTCAACTGGAGACAAGAAACGGCTTGCCTCTATATCATTTAAGCGCAAATCTGCAATAGGATACAGTCTCTGGGGGAACCTGTGCAGCGGTGTCAAAGCCACTCTTCTCTGTCCTGTACCTCTGTCTACACACGCCAGCCCTCCACACGACGAACCTTCTTGGCCCACATGACCCTTTTCTCTCTTCCTCTGCAGTTTGCGCCTCTCCTCCTAGACCTCAGCAGCCAGGTGATCCCCTCTCTACCCAGGTGGCTGGCCTTTTATTCTTCCATGCCTCCTCTCTGCAAGCCCATCAGAGCCGTCCCAGTTCCCCTTTTTCTATGGTGCAGCCGCTTCAGTCCACCGGTGGGTGTGAGAGAGAATCCCTTCGCTTCAGTTTATCAGTGAGAAAGAGAGATCTTCGCTTCGCTTCAGTCCACCAGTCAGAGAGTGATTCGCCTTCGCTTGGTCTGCCGGGAGAGAGAGCCAAAGTCGAATGCTTGGTGCTGCTAGAAGAGATTGCCCCAGTCGGCTTCGCCTGTGGGTCCCCTTGTACAAGGTGGCAGCCACCTCCTTCACTGCTACCAAATCACCCTGCCAGGCAGCCCTTCCTTCTACGTCAGCCTTCTTCTCTGTCGCCAGCCACACCTACGCACCCAAGGCCTCTGGCCCAAGATGCTGCTTCACTGCTCACTTCCTTCCTGCAGAATTCCCCCCCCGTCGGTCTCCAGCAGAATCCCTAGCGCCGCATCTTTCTCCAGGCGGTCACCTTCATGTGCGTGCCAACCTTCTAGATAGTGTGCGCTGGCAGCCATTCAAAGCTCCACGCAGCATGCTTTTACCACCTTCATATCATAATTTTCTTTTTGCTTAAAACCTATGGATGGCCACCATGTTCTCTTCTCACACCAATGCCCATACCTCCATACCTTTTCAAGGTGTAACTTTCTAATGCCATTTAATTCTGGACACATACACACTCCAAGACGACCAAGCAGCTAATATCATCACCAGCCGACCTTCGTTCCGGACAGGCTTGCGTTCCCAGAATTTCATCATTGTCCCTGCACATACACTCCATCAAAGTCCCTAGCTTGATTGCCGCATCCATGACGCCCTCAAAAGCAAAACCCTCCACACGCCATACATCCCATATGTACACAGGCACTTAATCCCATGCATCTGGATTTGCATTTAATGGCCTCACATGCATGGTTTCACACCATAGACGTGCCGTGGCACGACAACGCGTTCGTAATTTATCGCGTGTATGAAACGCGTGTATGGCAGCATTGTCTTGTAGTGAACCACACAAGTTGATTAAGGCATATAAAAAACAATTTGGTCAATATTCGTTATTTATACATATTTAAAATAAATTTTTAATTTACCTTACAGCCAAATTAAAAAACAATGAAATACAATAAGTATGGGGGCCTAGAGCCAATCTTTATTGTTCCAAAATAAAACAATCCGATAAATATAGCAGGTTGAGCTATGTTTTTGCACCATATGTTAGAACTCAGATTTATGCATCATTAGCTGGCCCAACCAAAAACACTTGAAGGTATGTTAATGTTGTAAATGGAGTTTTAGTTTCACATACCAATTAATGATGGGTGAAATGCACATAATATCTCAACCAAATCTCTTTACTAAGCTTTGCGGGGTGAGCAAGCTATGAGATCTTTGTGTGTGTGTGTGTGTGTGTGTATTGCATGCTGCTTTGACTAACGACATGTTATGCAGGTTTGAAACAACACTTGCTCCTCTTTTCAAAAGGATTAAAGCGTCTGTGCATTTTTGCACCGTCTTGGGGTGAGTTCTCTCTCTCTCTCTCTCCTCTCTCCGTGTATTGTGTTGTTGCATGTGTGCTGCCTCTTTCGTAAGGTCACAAAAGTGTGCCCACTAGGATGCAGAGAATGATGTGGCTTTCACATTTGATATAACCTGTGATGAGTGATCCCGAGGAGCATCACACATCTTCCAGCTTCCACTAGCACGCTTTCGTGCATGTAGGCGAGAAAGTGCAGTGTATGCGCTTGGCCATCCATTTCCATCTCAAGGTGGGTTTACCCTATAACACGCACACAACACAGAATAGATGGTAGCATATTACCTTTGAAAGCAAGAACCCATATACCTTACTCTCGTGGTTGTTCCAGCACCGGTAGTACTCCTTCCACGAGCTATCCATCTGATGTCTGCATAAGCAATAGACATAGCTGCCTTCATGTTTCACCCGTTGTTCCCTCGCCTAGAGCATATTGATATAACCTGCATAGCCGCTTAAAAACTTCTACTTAATTTAAAACGGTCTCTATAAATAATTGAAAGATTACTTATAATCCTCAACACTATATTTGTGTTGAAGAGAGAGAGAGAGTACATACAACATATACACACATATGTGTGTTTCATTAGGCAAAATATAGACTCTCATTTTTGCCCCTTAAGTATTTCCACACCCTCCTCTCTCTAGAAAAATGGGCTCATGTGGTGAAATTTTTACAAATTAAATCAAAAGTTGGCAGAGATTGCACATTTGGAATCTACTCATCGAGACCTTTACAATCATATATAGCATGATGAAATTTTTTTATTATTCATCTGTCACACAACTGTCCTGGCATAGCAGTCATTCACTGAGATTAATCACATGCACATGTTTTCAGTCTTGTAAACTGAAGGTCCAGAGTTCGATCCTCAGTGGGGGCACCAAAAACTGTGAAGGGAGGCGGAGAAACACGGAACACCTCTATAGCAATGCCTTTCCACAGTTCGGAGTACACACCAACATCAAGAAAAAGGGGCACCAGTCAACTTCTCAATGAGCTGACACAACATTTAACATCTCAAGCAGGAGACTTTGTCTCTACCCTCATTCAATTTTTCAAGCAACTGGGGGAAGCCTACATACATTTGATCAAGACATGCAAGGGGAGATGGGCACATCAACATCTGCCACCCTTTACTCAATTGATACATATGCATATAGGGGTGCACCCTTATTATGAAATAGGCTCGCAGCCATAAACAAAATGATCACCACGGAGAAATGATGAGAGAACCACTTGACATAACAAGGTTACATTCCATCAAGTATGAGCTTTCTGCAATACTTCTGTTTCCCAAGAAAAGACAACATCAATAAGGAACTTCAATTCTCCCAACCTGGCAAACAGTGTGTGACTAGGAGGCACAATCACTTTATGGTCTTCAGTCTGTCTGTTGAAGAAGCATACCACCATGCATACATATTCGCTCAAACAAAACCAGAAGGCTGTCTTTCTCATACACATGAGCTTCCCACAAAATCAGAGACTTGGTTATCATGTACATGGGTTTTCCAATGCCACAAACTGGTGATTCCTCATATATATAGGAGTTATTTCACAAAAGAAAAGAGAACACAAAAGCTGGCCAGCCGTCACTTACATTGCATGGGCTGTCATCATGACAGAGATCCGCACTCTCAAGGCGTGACACCTTCTCTTTATTCATACAAGTAGCGTTGCAGCTTCTCCTCCTCTCCCAAACTGGAGTGCCGTGGGCTGTTCTGAAAGTACTTCTCTTCAAAGAAAACGAGCTCATCCCCTTTCTCTCTCAAACAAAGAAGGCAGCTTCTTACTCATAAGGAAAAAAAAACACACGGCTTTCACACCTTGAAGACGGTGCCTACTCACACAAAGGCTACGCTTCTTCCCTTACTCACATGGGCTGCACTCTCAATGATTATTAGAATTACAATTCCCCTTCACATACTGAAACCTACAAGCTCTTCCACACTCTTATAATCCTGGATTGCGCAGCTCTCATTTACACTCGTGGGCTGCAGCTCTCCCACTCACACACTGGAACTCTGAGAACATTCTACGCATCTCTGCAGCTCTCTGAAAATCTCAGAGCTGGAGACACTCCCACACACCCATAAAAACTGCAGCAACTCCTCTTTATGAGAGATACTGAACACACCGCTCTCCCGCACATGGGATACTCCCCTCCACTGGAAATTCCGAGAGCCCTCCTACACACGGATGGAGAGAGCAGCGCAGCTCCTTTAGAGCTGAGCTCTCCCACACTCTACAAACCCAAGCGCTACAGAACCCGTAGCTTCCACGCTCATGGGCTGCACTCTTTTTTCATTAGAGCTGTGAGTACTCCCTCAACACACATCAGCTACGCAGCGTTTCTGAGCATTTAAGAGGCGAGCTCTCCAGCGGCAACAATGCGATTACCAACTCTGTGGGCAGCTACGCTACCAGCCATCAACGCGGCAAAACAAAAAAAACACAACTCTAAAAAAATACACAAGGCTTCATTCCCTCTTCTTACACACATGGGCTGCGCACATGTGTTGCGCAGCTCTTGAAAGCATTAAAGCAATTAACTAGTCCTCCGTGTATTGCGTAGCTCGCTGGAAGTCTTAGAGCTGAACCCTCCACTCATTCCATAAACACTACAGCAACTCCTCTCTCTGAGAAATACAGAACCAGCGCAGCTCTTCCACACATGGGCTACGGAGTTCATTGAAAGCATCTAGAACTACAGCTCCCCTTGTACATCAGTTGCGCAGCTTTCTGAGCAATTAAGATGCGAGCTCTCCCTACCACTGGAAAGCTACGCTACACCTTCTTCTCTCAACACTCCTGGGCTGCGCTTAAAGCAATAGAGCTGTGGGTACCCTCATTCTGTTCCGGCTTCACTCCCCTCCTCCTCTTATACCATACGGCTGCGCTGCCCGTTCAAACCAAAAAAATTATATTATTTACAATGCTTCCAAAGATGCCAGGTCGCCAGAGAGCTCTCCCCCACACATCCACGCGGCGCCCTTTGAAATTTGAGGCTAGTTGAGGAATTTTTTTAAACAATCCAAAGCCACCTTCTATTTTTAGCAAGCTTGTATTAAATCCCATGGTGACTTTTGCATTCAAGGAAGACTTTGCACCTTCTTAATAATATTTTGTGGACCACAATACCTTTGTTTTCATGAAATGCCAAGGACCGGTACTGTAGCTGACCTCCTCTATCGGGTCCCTGTCCAACTTTTTCTAAAAAAATAGTGCTTTGCATGCTCACATCATTTGTCAACATCCTTGTCCACATATGATAGTGCTAAAACCTGCCTTGTGAAACTGATTTTCATCTCACACTCCTTCCATTTCTTATTTATCAAGGTAAACCAATAACCAACTGTACACATTGCATATTTTTGTTAGGTCCGTTCACATGTGGCCTTATACCCCCTTTGGCCCTTGGAGATGGGCACCCCTTATTTGTAATTGCCATGCATGAGTGTGTACATATGCCAAGAAAATATTACCAAAAAAAACCTAACATAGTTTGCCCATCTTCTAGCCTGCTAGATCATTCATGGTCAGCAGAAAACAGTGTCGTGAGACTCAATGTATCTGATATTGCCATGTTCTCAAAGACACTGTTTTTTACTTCTTCAATTCTTTCATCCTTGTCTACCATCATCAGTCGTGCATGATATAACTTGAGACGCAAACCATTCACCCTTGATACATGTGGGGTCCCATCAAGGTCAGCCAATTGATATGTGCCATTAGCAAAGCAATTCATTACTTTGAAGGGCCCCTCCCATTTCACTTGGAACTTCTTTTGAAAGGTTTTATCCAGCTTACTATTATAGCGTAGCACCAAATCACCTTCCTCAATACCCTTCTTCTTAATCTTCTCATTTATCTTTGTCAATGCCCTATTTTGCATCTTCTCATAATGTTCCAAGGCACTCATCCTGTCCAGCTAAACCTCTTGTAACTCTAAGAGTCTCTCTTTAAATGTGTTGCTAGATGGCCCTAGCAGCTTTTCTAACATTTTAACTGCAGGCAACTCAATTTCCACCGGTAATAAAGCTTCTTTGCCATACACTAAGTGAAAAGGTGTAAAACCTGTGCTTGTCTTCACCGATGTACGATAAGCCCACAAAGCACTGAACAGTTCCAGATCCCAATTCTTGCCCTGATGTTCTGTCACCTTTGCAAGCATGTGTACAAGTTCACCATTGAATCTTTCATTCAAACCGTTGCACTGTGGGTAATAAGGAGTAGTAAAATTATGCTTAATCCGCATTTTGGCACACAAGTATTCTAGCAAGTCAGCTCTAAAACCAGGCCCTTGATCAGAAAGAAGCTCCAAGGGCACCCCAAATTTACAGCAGATGTCTTCATAAACAAACTTTGCAACATCTCTTGCCGTAATTTGCTTCACTGCTCTAGCTTCTGCCCACCTGGAAAGATAATCCACAGCTGTCAAAATATAGCTCCTCCCCCTGCTGGTAATGGGTAAGGGTCCTACTGCATCAATTCCCCACTTCTCAAAAATGTCAAAGGCCAAGATTGTCTTGCGCAACTCTGGTTTTAAAACTCGTTTTCCAAATGCCTGGCACCTTTTGCATGAGCTACACCAGTGATGCGCATCTTTTTGTATACTTGGCCATATGTAACCCTCTTGTAAGATTTTGTGCAATGTGATTTTAAATGCAAAGTGGCCACCGCATGCTCCTTCATGATTCTCCTCAAGCACTCTGTACAGCTCTTCCTTCCATGGTACACGCCTTAACACCAAGTCAGCCCCTTGCATGTATAAGGTGTCACCAATGAGCTTGTATTTGCAAGCTCTGCGTACAAACCCATATTTCTTTGCCTTCTCAATGTCCTGGGGAATGACTCCTGTCAACAAAAACTCTTCTTCCAATGTCAGACTTTCACGACCCCGATAAAGTGGCAGATCTGCTTTTAACACATATAGCTCGCCAATCATTCCTTGTGCTGCTTCATGTGCTTCTGTATTAAGAGAACGCTCCACATGCCGAATGCCCCATGCTTCAAACTCCTTCAACAAGCTCTTGATCTTGAAACACTTATTCCTCAATGCAGGGTTTTTGCTCTTCCATACTCCTAGTATTTGCTTTACCACCAGTAGAGAATCACCTCTTATGCATAGTCTCTTTACACCATGCTTAATGCAAATGTTTAGCCCTGCTTCCAATGTAGAATACTCTGCTTCATTGTTAGTATGAGCATCAACTTTGAATCCCTTTTTACAAATCCGCTTACCTTGCTGGTCATAAAGAGCTATACCACCAGAAGCTGCATCATGGCTCTTCCTGTATGAACCATCAAAGAACAAAACATGAGCATTGCTTACTTCTGCCACATTTTCTACCTTTCTAATACTTTCTTCTTTGACAAGCAGAGGGTTTTCCTTATAAGTTAACAAGTCTGCCAAAGTAGCTCTGTTACTTTCTTCCACCAAGAAAGAGAACTCAAACTCCTGCAATTCAATCACCCACTTTTTCACTGCCTTAGACATGTTTACACCATTGATGAGCTGAGGCAAGAATGTGTAGCTAGTTAGGAATACAAATGGCTTTGTCAAAAGATATTGGCGAAATCGTCGGCAAGCAAACACCTCACTTACCATTACCAACTCTATTTCTGACAGTCCCCTCTCTGCTCTACTGACTTTACCCTACTAGCACAATAGACAGGGTGCATATATTGGCTCCCCTTCCCTTTTTGCAGTAACATAGCACCAATAGCATCCTCTCCTACTGAAGGATTCACATAAAAAACCTGTTCCCAATTTGGAGCCTGTACCGCTGTCATCTCCCCCAAGACTTCTTTGACTCTCCGAAACTCCTCTTCACACTTGTTATCCCATTGCAAAGGATCGTGCTTTGCCACCTGTTGTAATGGATATAAAAGCTGTGAGGACAATGAAATGAATCTTGACATGTACTTTACCTTCTGAATGAATGTTGCCAACTGTTTTGTAGACTCTGGAGAAGGAAGAAGCATGATTGCCTTGACCTTGTCTGGATCAGCCTCAATGCCATTTTCTGACACCATATGACCCAACAATTTTACCCTTGGTTTTGCAAAGAAACACTTCTTGGGATTGAGTTGGCCACCACAATCATTATATCGTTCCAGCACCATCCCCAGCTTCTCACAGTGATCCATGCGTGTGCTGTAGACACAAAAATCATCAATGAAATCCTGTACACACTTTCCAATGAATGGCAGAAGCGCCCAATTTGCTCTCTTTTGATAGTGAGCTGGACCATTTGTTAGCCCAAATGGTAGTACTATATAGCAAAAGCAGCCCCATGGCGTAATGAAAGTAGTTTTCTTCTGATCCTCTGGAGCAATCTTCAACTGGAAATAGCCTGAAAACCCATCACACACACTGTATCTTTCATGACCCGCCCCACTGAATCCAGGATTTGATCAATGAAAGGTAGTGGGTATGGATCCTTCTTTGTAGCTGCATTCAAAGGTTTGAAATCCACACAAACCCTCCATTTTCCGTCTTTTTTTGGAGTGACCACGACTGGGCTCACCCACTCTGTTGTTTCCACAGGGCATATAAAACCAGCCTTTAGTAGTTTGTCCACCTCTTCTCGCAAAGCCTTCATCTATTCTGGACCCATTCTCCTTAATCTTTGACGTACTGGCTTGGCTCCTTCCTTTAGCTCTATGTGCAGATCTTCCCCTTTGAAGCCCCGAACTTCTTCATACGATGTGATGAATAAATCTGGATATGCTGACACATCTTTAAATACTTCTCCTTCTCCACGACTGAGAGATCTGTGCTAATCATCCTGGCCATCAATTCGTGTTTCTCGTGTGGCTTCACCTGGGGTTGCATTAGCTCTTCAATCACCTCATATGGGCCCTTAGACTCATCTTCAATTCCCTTCATGGATGCGACCATGCTGGTCTGTTCAAGGATCCTGTCCACCATCAGAAATGCCACATTTACCTCTCCCTCACTACTAGTGGTGGTGCTACTGTCTTCATCTGACACAGTGGAAGACTCCTCACTACTTGGACTCTCCCCTTCTTCATAATCTTCATCTAGTGGCTTCCTGCTACTCATGTCAAATAATCTTTTGCCCCCTGTCTCCCCATATAAGCTGATTGTACCGTGTCTCCAATCTTGAACGGCCCGCACTGCGCGTAGCCATGGTCTTCCAAGGATGATAGGATAAGCCCCTAATCCTGCTGGCATTACATGAAAATCCACTACCGTTTTGACTGCATAGGCTTCGATTTCCAAGCTCTTCCCTACCCCTAAACACTTGATCTTTTGATGGTTTGCCAGTCGTATGCGGAATCCTGAGACTCCTTCTACTGTCAGGCCCATCTTTTCTACACATGTTTGAGTGATTACACAAATTTGTGCACCACCATCCACGTATCCCTGCCCAAGATTCTTCCTCTTGTGCCAAACATCTACTATGGGACAAATGTCTGAAGACTCATCAATGGCCAACACTCTCACTGACCCTCTGTTGGGTTCCTTCCCCAGCGGGCTGACTAGTTTCTTCCATTGGCGCTTCAGCTTCGGTATCATTTCCACTAGTTGTCCAAAGGTCACGTCTGCCTTCCTATTGCTCAGGTCCTGTTTCAAGTCATAGCTATCCTGCCCTTCCCCTAGTGGAAAATCTGAGACGTGAAATTTTCGGCGGGCTCTCCTTTTCCTTTTATCTTTCACATCTTCACCCTCATGACTCTTCCCTTTCTTCCTACTGGGACCTGCTTCATTTCTTCCTTCTTTATCCTCTGTGGTTCTCTTCCCTATAGGCATTACTAATGTATCTCCCAACATTGCTGCTTTCTCCAAGGTGACCACACTTAACACTTTTGTCTTTCCCTTGTCCTCCTTGGTCAATCCACTAGGTCCTGCCTCACCCTTAATCTCTATGCCATAATCATTTGACCGGTTCGGCAACTGTGTAGGCAATGGATACATATCTCCACCCATTCTTGGTGGTTTATCACATTGTGGGCTGATGTGGCCAAGTTCTCCACAGTTATAGCATGTGGGCAACTGCCTCCAACCCCTGCCGTTATTCTGTCCACCCAAACCATTCTTTGGTTGTCCTTCACCTCCTGGCTGATTTGCAAGCCTCATACGACCTCGATTATTTCCCACATTGCTTAACATATTCAGGCTAAGATTCTTCATCAAATCAACCACTTGCCTCAAGTCCTGCCTCAGCTCATCATCTTGTGCTGCTGTAGTGACCATTGCTGGCACAACTTGAGTAGTTACTGAAACCGCATCTGCCGGATGCACCTCCTCTGGAACCCGACTTTGCATGGAATCCATTTGCTTCATCTCTGACACCATAGGAAGTGAGCTTACTCCCAATTGAGTTAGTCTATTCAACTTCCACTCTTTGTTCCTTGCCACCTCCAATGCATCCTCGTATGTTCTTGGCTTCTTCAGTTCTACCCTCCAACGCAGGTTTTCCTTGAGGCCAACCAAGAACCGATCCTTCTTCATCATATCTGGTGGGGGCACTTGGGGCTGCAAGGCTTGACACAAGCTCTCCCATAATATGGAAAACTTCTTGATGTAATCATCAATGGGCTCCGCTTTTCTCTGTCTCAATTCCTGTATTTCATGCCAAACTTTGTCTGGATCTTTCATCTTCACAAACTGTGCTGTTAAAGCTTGTCGGACATTATCCCATGTCAATGGCATAGGTGGATCAGCCCTCTGCAACTCCTCCTCATAACCCTTACACCAGCTCCATGCATCACCCTTCAAACAGATTTGCAAAAGGCGTAACATTTGAGCGGGTATCTGGATATGGTTGCTTATACATGCAACTTCCATGTTTTCTAAGAACTCTTCCACATTCTCATCATTTTTTCCATGAAACTCTGGATAAGGGAAAGACATTGTTACCCAAAAAAAACTCTTTTGACACAGATGCAAAAACAAATCTTTTTACTAACTCGATCCTCAGAAGAAAACTTCAAAACACTTCAGGTTTAGAAGAGGATGAACACATGCACATCAAACGAATTTGCATAGTTAATCATGGGAATTACCACCGGCAAAGGAGACTCCAATATTTCCCTCAGTCTTTCTGGCCCAAACATATATGCCATACGCTGTTGAAAGAAAATTTTTCTGTCCACATGAACATTTATCTGAATTCTTTGGGTAAAATGGAAGGGAGTAAATTGAGGTCCATTGTGATTATCCATTGAGAGTGGCCATCCAACTCCCAAGAGGCACGACTGGCTAATTTCCCAATTCTACCAGACTCTTTAGGCAATACATCAACTGTGAAACGGCACCAATCCCAAGAATTTCAGCATGCACACCATACTTCAGTTGGCTGTCAAATCAAGCTAATATAGCACAATTTTAGAAGGCATCTGTCACACAACTGTCCTGGCATAGCAGTCATTCACTGAGATTAATCACATGCACATGTTTTCAGTCTTGTAAACTGAAGGTCCAGAGTTCGATCCTCAGTGGGGGCACCAAAAACTGTGAAGGGAGGCGGAGAAACACGGAACACCTCTATAGCAATGCCTTTCCACAGTTCGGAGTACACACCAACATCAAGAAAAAGGGGCACCAGTCAACTTCTCAATGAGCTGACACAACATTTAACATCTCAAGCAGGAGACTTTGTCTCTACCCTCATTCAATTTTTCAAGCAACTGGGGGAAGCCTACATACATTTGATCAAGACATGCAAGGGGAGATGGGCACATCAACATCTGCCACCCTTTACTCAATTGATACATATGCATATAGGGGTGCACCCTTATTATGAAATAGGCTCGCAGCCATAAACAAAATGATCACCACGGAGAAATGATGAGAGAACCACTTGACATAACAAGGTTACATTCCATCAAGTATGAGCTTTCTGCAATACTTCTGTTTCCCAAGAAAAGACAACATCAATAAGGAACTTCAATTCTCCCAACCTGGCAAACAGTGTGTGACTAGGAGGCACAATCACTTTATGGTCTTCAGTCTGTCTGTTGAAGAAGCATACCACCATGCATACATATTCGCTCAAACAAAACCAGAAGGCTGTCTTTCTCATACACATGAGCTTCCCACAAAATCAGAGACTTGGTTATCATGTACATGGGTTTTCCAATGCCACAAACTGGTGATTCCTCATATATATAGGAGTTATTTCACAAAAGAAAAGAGAACACAAAAGCTGGCCAGCCGTCACTTACATTGCATGGGCTGTCATCATGACAGAGATCCGCACTCTCAAGGCGTGGCACCTTCTCTTTATTCATACAAGTAGCGTTGCAGCTTCTCCTCCTCTCCCAAACTGGAGTGCCGTGGGCTGTTCTGAAAGTACTTCTCTTCAAAGAAAACGAGCTCATCCCCTTTCTCTCTCAAACACAGAAGGCAGCTTCTTACTCGTAAGGAAAAAAAAACACACGGCTTTCACACCTTGAAGACGGTGCCTACTCACACAAAGGCTACGCTTCTTCCCTTACTCACATGGGCTGCACTCTCAATGATTATTAGAATTACAATTCCCCTTCACATACTGAAACCTACAAGCTCTTCCACACTCTTATAATCCTGGATTGCGCAGCTCTCATTTACACTCGTGGGCTGCAGCTCTCCCACTCACACACTGGAACTCTGAAAACATTCTACGCATCTCTGCAGCTCTCTGAAAATCTCAGAGCTGGAGACACTCCCACACACCCATAAAAATTGCAGCAACTCCTCTTTATGAGAGATACTGAACACACCGCTCTCCCGCACATGGGATACTCCCCTCCACTGGAAATTCCGAGAGCCCTCCTACACACGGATGGAGAGAGCAGCGCAGCTCCTTTAGAGCTGAGCTCTCCCACACTCTACAAACCCAAGCGCTACAGAACCCGTAGCTTCCACGCTCATGGGTTGCACTCTTTTTTCATTAGAGCTGTGAGTACTCCCTCAACACACATCAGCTACGCAGCGTTTCTGAGCATTTAAGAGGCGAGCTCTCCAGCGGCAACAATGCGATTACCAACTCTGTGGGCAGCTACGCTACCAGCCATCAACGCGGCAAAACAAAAAAAACACAACTCTAAAAAAATACACAAGGCTTCATTCCCTCTTCTTACACACATGGGCTGCGCACATGTGTTGCGCAGCTCTTGAAAGCATTAAAGCAATTAACTAGTCCTCCGTGTATTGCGCAGCTCGCTGGAAGTCTTAGAGCTGAACCCTCCACTCATTCCATAAACACTACAGCAACTCCTCTCTCTGAGAAATACAGAACCAGCGCAGCTCTTCCACACATGGGCTACGGAGTTCATTGAAAGCATCTAGAACTACAGCTCCCCTTGTACATCAGCTGCGCAGCTTTCTGAGCAATTAAGATGCGAGCTCTCCCTACCACTGGAAAGCTACGCTACACCTTCTTCTCTCAACACTCCTGGGCTGCGCTTAAAGCAATAGAGCTGCGGGTACCCTCATTCTGTTCCGGCTTCACTCCCCTCCTCCTCTTATACCATACGGCTGCGCTGCCCGTTCAAACCAAAAAAATTATATTATTTACAATGCTTCCAAAGATGCCAGGTCGCCAGAGAGCTCTCCCCCACACATCCACGCGGCGCCCTTTGAAATTTGAGGCTAGTTGAGGAATTTTTTTAAACAATCCAAAGCCACCTTCTATTTTTAGCAAGCTTGTATTAAATCCCATGGTGACTTTTGCATTCAAGGAAGACTTTGCACCTTCTTAATAATATTTTGTGGACCACAATACCTTTGTTTTCATGAAATGCCAAGGACCGGTACTGTAGCTGACCTCCTCTATCGGGTCCCTGTCCAACTTTTTCTAAAAAAATAGTGCTTTGCATGTTCACATCAATTTTCAACATCCTTGTCCACATATGATAGTGCTAAAACCTGCCTTGTGAAACTGATTTTCATCTCACACTCCTTCCATTTCTTATTTATCAAGGTAAACCAATAACCAACTGTACACATTGCATATTTTTGTTAGGTCCGTTCACATGTGGCCTTATACCCCCTTTGGCCCTTGGAGATGGGCACCCCTTATTTGTAATTGCCATGCATGAGTGTGTACATATGCCAAGAAAATATTACCAAAAAAAACCTAACATAGTTTGCCCATCTTCTAGCCTGCTAGATCATTCATGGTCAGCAGAAAACAGTGTCGTGAGACTCAATGTATCTGATATTGCCATGTTCTCAAAGACACTGTTTTTTACTTCTTCAATTCTTTCATCCTTGTCTACCATCATCAGTCGTGCATGATATAACTTGAGACGCAAACCATTCACCCTTGATACATGTGGGGTCCCATCAAGGTCAGCCAATTGATATGTGCCATTAGCAAAGCAATTCATTACTTTGAAGGGCCCCTCCCATTTCACTTGGAACTTCTTTTGAAAGGTTTTATCCAGCTTACTATTATAGCGTAGCACCAAATCACCTTCCTCAATACCCTTCTTCTTAATCTTCTCATTTATCTTTGTCAATGCCCTATTTTGCATCTTCTCATAATGTTCCAAGGCACTCATCCTGTCCAGCTGAACCTCTTGTAACTCTAAGAGTCTCTCTTTAAATGTGTTGCTAGATGGCCCTAGCAGCTTTTCTAACATTTTAACTGCAGGCAACTCAATTTCCACCGGTAATAAAGCTTCTTTGCCATACACTAAGTGAAAAGGTGTAAAACCTGTGCTTGTCTTCACCGATGTACGATAAGCCCACAAAGCACTGAACAGTTCCAGATCCCAATTCTTGCCCTGATGTTCTGTCACCTTTGCAAGCATGTGTACAAGTTCACCATTGAATCTTTCATTCAAACCGTTGCACTGTGGGTAATAAGGAGTAGTAAAATTATGCTTAATCCGCATTTTGGCACACAAGTATTCTAGCAAGTCAGCTCTAAAACCAGGCCCTTGATCAGAAAGAAGCTCCAAGGGCACCCCAAATTTACAGCAGATGTCTTCATAAACAAACTTTGCAACATCTCTTGCCGTAATTTGCTTCACTGCTCTAGCTTCTGCCCACCTGGAAAGATAATCCACAGCTGTCAAAATATAGCTCCTCCCCCTGCTGGTAATGGGTAAGGGTCCTACTGCATCAATTCCCCACTTCTCAAAAATGTCAAAGGCCAAGATTGTCTTGCGCAACTCTGGTTTTAAAACTCGTTTTCCAAATGCATGGCACCTTTTGCATGAGCTACACCAGTGATGCACATCTTTTTGTATACTTGGCCATATGTAACCCTCTTGTAAGATTTTGTGCAATGTGATTTTAAATGCAAAGTGGCCACCGCATGCTCCTTCATGATTCTCCTCAAGCACTCTGTACAGCTCTTCCTTCCATGGTACACGCCTTAACACCAAGTCAGCCCCTTGCATGTATAAGGTGTCACCAATGAGCTTGTATTTGCAAGCTCTGCGTACAAACCCATATTTCTTTGCCTTCTCAATGTCCTGGGGAATGACTCCTGTCAACAAAAACTCTTCTTCCAATGTCAGACTTTCACGACCCCGATAAAGTGGCAGATCTGCTTTTAACACATATAGCTCGCCAATCATTCCTTGTGCTGCTTCATGTGCTTCTGTATTAAGAGAACGCTCCACATGCCGAATGCCCCATGCTTCAAACTCCTTCAACAAGCTCTTGATCTTGAAACACTTATTCCTCAATGCAGGGTTTTTGCTCTTCCATACTCCTAGTATTTGCTTTACCACCAGTAGAGAATCACCTCTTATGCATAGTCTCTTTACACCATGCTTAATGCAAATGTTTAGCCCTGCTTCCAATGTAGAATACTCTGCTTCATTGTTAGTATGAGCATCAACTTTGAATCCCTTTTTACAAATCCGCTTACCTTGCTGGTCATAAAGAGCTATACCACCAGAAGCTGCATCATGGCTCTTCCTGTATGAACCATCAAAGAACAAAACATGAGCATTGCTTACTTCTGCCACATTTTCTACCTTTCTAATACTTTCTTCTTTGACAAGCAGAGGGTTTTCCTTATAAGTTAACAAGTCTGCCAAAGTAGCTCTATTACTTTCTTCCACCAAGAAAGAGAACTCAAACTCCTGCAATTCAATCACCCACTTTTTCACTGCCTTAGACATGTTTACACCATTGATGAGCTGAGGCAAGAATGTGTAGCTAGTTAGGAATACAAATGGCTTTGTCAAAAGATATTGGCGAAATCGTCGGCAAGCAAACACCACACTTACCATTACCAACTCTATTTCTGACAGTCCCCTCTCTGCTCTACTGACTTTACCCTACTAGCACAATAGACAGGGTGCATATATTGGCTCCCCTTCCCTTTTTGCAGTAACATAGCACCAATAGCATCCTCTCCTACTGAAGGATTCACATAAAAAACCTGTTCCCAATTTGGAGCCTGTACCGCTGTCATCTCCCCCAAGACTTCTTTGACTCTCCGAAACTCCTCTTCACACTTGTTATCCCATTGCAAAGGATCGTGCTTTGCCACCTGTTGTAATGGATATAAAAGCTGTGAGGACAATGAAATGAATCTTGACATGTACTTTACCTTCTGAATGAATGTTGCCAACTGTTTTGTAGACTCTGGAGAAGGAAGAAGCATGATTGCCTTGACCTTGTCTGGATCAGCCTCAATGCCATTTTCTGACACCATATGACCCAACAATTTTACCCTTGGTTTTGCAAAGAAACACTTCTTGGGATTGAGTTGGCCACCACAATCATTATATCGTTCCAGCACCATCCCCAGCTTCTCACAGTGATCCATGCGTGTGCTGTAGACACAAAAATCATCAATGAAATCCTGTACACACTTTCCAATGAATGGCAGAAGCGCCTAATTTGCTCTCTTTTGATAGTGAGCTGGACCATTTGTTAGCCCAAATGGTAGTACTGTATAGCAAAAGCAGCCCCATGGCGTAATGAAAGTAGTTTTCTTCTGATCCTTTGGAGCAATCTTCAACTGGAAATAGCCTGAAAACCCATCACACACACTGTATCTTTCATGACCCGCCACTGAATCCAGGATTTGATCAATGAAAGGTAGTGGGTATGGATCCTTCTTTGTAGCTGCATTCAAAGGTTTGAAATCCACACAAACCCTCCATTTTCTGTCTTTTTTTGGAGTGACCACGACTGGGCTCACCCACTCTGTTGTTTCCACAGGGCATATAAAACCAGCCTTTAGTAGTTTGTCCACCTCTTCTCGCAAAGCCTTCATCTGTTCTGGACCCATTCTCCTTAATCTTTGACGTACTGGCTTGGCTCCTTCCTTTAGCTCTATGTGCAGATCTTCCCCTTTGAAGCCCCGAACTTCTTCATACGATGTGATGAATAAATCTGGATATGCTGACAACATCTTTAAATACTTCTCCTTCTCCATGACTGAGAGATCTGTGCTAATCATCCTGGCCATCAATTCGTGTTTCTCATGTGGCTTCACCTGGGGTTGCATTAGCTCTTCAATCACCTCATATGGGCCCTTAGACTCATCTTCAATTCCCTTCATGGATGCGACCATGCTGGTCTGTTCAAGGATCCTGTCCACCATCAGAAATGCCACATTTACCTCTCCCTCACTACTAGTGGTGGTGCTACTGTCTTCATCTGACACAGTGGAAGACTCCTCACTACTTGGACTCTCCCCTTCTTCATAATCTTCATCTAGTGGCTTCCTGCTACTCATGTCAAATAATCTTTTGCCCCCTGTCTCCCCATATAAGCTGATTGTACCGTGTCTCCAATCTTGAACGGCCCGCACTGCGCGTAGCCATGGTCTTCCAAGGATGATAGGATAAGCCCCTAATCCTGCTAGCATTACATGAAAATCCACTACCGTTTTGACTGCATAGGCTTCGATTTCCAAGCTCTTCACTACCCCTAAACACTTGATCTTTTGATGGTTTGCCAGTCGTATGCGGAATCCTGAGACTCCTTCTACTGTCAGGCCCATCTTTTCTACACATGTTTGAGTGATTACACAAATTTGTGCACCACCATCCACGTATCCCTGCCCAAGATTCTTCCTCTTGTGCCAAACATCTACTATGGGACAAATGTCTGAAGACTCATCAATGGCCAACACTCTCACTGACCCTCTGTTGGGTTCCTTCCCCAGCGGGCTGACTAGTTTCTTCCATTGGCGCTTCAGCTTCGGTATCATTTCCACTAGTTGTCCAAAGGTCACGTCTGCCTTCCTATTGCTCAGGTCCTGTTTCAAGTCATAGCTATCCTGCCCTTCCCCTAGTGGAAAATCTGAGACGTGAAATTTTCGGCGGGCTCTCCTTTTCCTTTTAGCTTTCACATCTTCACCCTCATGACTCTTCCCTTTCTTCCTATTGGGACCTGCTTCATTTCTTCCTTCTTTATCCTCTGTGGTTCTCTTCCCTATAGGCATTACTAATGTATCTCCCAACATTGCTGCTTTCTCCAAGGTGACCACACTTAACACTTTTGTCTTTCCCTTGTCCTCCTTGGTCAATCCACTAGGTCCTGCCTCACCCTTAATCTCTATGCCATAATCATTTGACCGGTTCGGCAACTGTGTAGGCAATGGATACATATCTCCACCCATTCTTGGTGGTTTATCACATTGTGGGCTGATGTGGCCAAGTTCTCCACAGTTATAGCATGTGGGCAACTGCCTCCAACCCCTGCCGTTATTCTGTCCACCCAAACCATTATTTGGTTGTCCTTCACCTCCTGGCTGATTTGCAAGCCTCATACGACCTCGATTATTTCCCACATTGCTTAACATATTTAGGCTAAGATTCTTCATCAAATCAACCACTTGCCTCAAGTCCTGCCTCAGCTCATCATCTTGTGCTACAGTAGTGACCATTGATGGCACAACTTGAGTAGTTACTGAAACCGCATCTGCCGGATGCACCTCCTCTGGAACCCGACTTTGCATGGAATCCATTTGCTTCATCTCTGACACCATAGGCAGTGAGCTTACTCCCAATTGAGTTAGTCTATTCAACTTCCACTCTTTGTTCCTTGCCACATCCAATGCATCCTCGTATGTTCTTGGCTTCTTCAGTTCTACCCTCCAACGCAGGTTTTCCTTGAGGCCAACCAAGAACCGATCCTTCTTCATCATATCTGGTGGGGGCACTTGGGGCTGCAAGGCTTGACACAAGCTCTCCCATAATATGGAAAACTTCTTGATGTAATCATCAATGGGCTCCGCTTTTCTCTGTCTCAATTCCTATATTTCATGCCAAACTTTGTCTGGATCTTTCATCTTCACAAACTGTGCTGTTAAAGCTTGTCGGACATTATCCCATGTCAATGGCATAGGTGGATCAGCCCTCTGCAACTCCTCCTCATAACCCTTACACCAGCTCCGTGCATCACCCTTCAAATAGATTTGCAAAAGGCGTAACATTTGAGCGGGTATCTGGATATGGTTGCTTATACATGCAACTTCCATGTTTTCTAAGAACTCTTCCACATTCTCATCATTTTTTCCATGAAACTCTGGATAAGGGAAAGCCATTGTTACCCAAAAAAAACTCTTTTGACACAGATGCAAAAACAAATCCTTTTACTAACTCGATCCTCAGAAGAAAACTTCAAAACACTTCAGGTTTAGAAGAGGATGAACACATGCACATCAAACGAATTTGCATAGTTAATCATGGGAATTACCACCGGCAAAGGAGACTCCAATATTTCCCTCAGTCTTTCTGGCCCAAACATATATGCCATACGCTGTTGAAAGAAAATTTTTCTGTCCACATGAACATTTATCTGAATTCTTTGGGTAAAATGGAAGGGAGTAAATTGAGGTCCATTGTGATTATCCATTGAGAGTGGCCATCCAACTCCCAAGAGGCACGACTGGCTAATTTCCCAATTCTACCAGACTCTTTAGGCAATACATCAACTGTGAAACGGCACCAATCCCAAGAATTTCAGCATGCACACCATACTTCAGTTGGCTGTCAAATCAAGCTATTATAGCACAATTTTAGAAGGCATCTGTCACACAACTGTCCTGGCATAGCAGTCATTCACTGAGATTAATTACATGCACATGTTTTCAGTCTTGTAAACTGAAGGTCCAGAGTTCGATCCTCAGTGGGGGCACCAGAAACGATGAAGGGAGGCGGAGAAACACGGAACACCTCTATAGCAATGCCTTTCCACAGTTCGGAGTACACACCGACATCAAGAAAAAGGGGCACCAGTCAACTTCTCAATGAGCTGACACAACATTTAACATCTCAAGCAGGAGACTTTGTCTCTACCCTCATTCAATTTTTCAAGCAACTGGGGGAAGCCTACATACATTTGATCAAGACATGCAAGGGGAGATGGGCACATCAACATCTGCCACCCTTTACTCAATTGATACATATATGCATATAGGGGTGCACCCTTATTATGAAATAGGCTCGCAGCCATAAACAAAATGATCACCACAGAGAAATGATGAGAGAACCACTTGACATAACAAGGTTACATTCCATCAAGTATGAGCTTTCTGCAATACTTCTGTTTCCCAAGAAAAGACAACATCAATAAGGAACTTCAATTCTCCCAACCTGGCAAACAGTGTGTGACTAGGAGGCACAATCACTTTATGGTCTTCAGTCTGTCTGTTGAAGAAGCATACCACCATGCATACATATTCGCTCAAACAAAACCAGAAGGCTGTCTTTCTCATACACATGAGCTTCCCACAAAATCAGAGACTTGGTTATCATGTACATGGGTTTTCCAATGCCACAAACTGGTGATTCCTCATATATATAGGAGTTATTTCACAAAAGAAAAGAGAACACAAAAGCTGGCCAGCCGTCACTTACATTGCATGGGCTGTCATCATGACAGAGATCCGCACTCTCAAGGCGTGGCACCTTCTCTTTATTCATACAAGTAGCGTTGCAGCTTCTCCTCCTCTCCCAAACTGGAGTGCCGTGGGCTGTTCTGAAAGTACTTCTCTTCAAAGAAAACGAGCTCATCCCCTTTCTCTCTCAAACACAGAAGGCAGCTTCTTACTCATAAGGAAAAAAAAACACACGGCTTTCACACCTTGAAGACGGTGCCTACTCACACAAAGGCTATGCTTCTTCCATTACTCACATGGGCTGCACTCTCAATGATTATTAGAATTACCATTCCCCTTCACATACTCAAACCTACAAGCTCTTCCACACTCTTATAATCCTGGATTGCACAGCTCTCATTTACACTCGTGGGCTGCAGCTCTCCCACTCACACACTGGAACTCTGAGAACATTCTACGCATCTCTGCAGCTCTCTGAAAATCTCAGAGCTGGAGACACTCCCACACACCCATAAAAACTGCAGCAACTCCTCTTTATGAGAGATACTGAACACACCGCTCTCCCGCACATGGGATACTCCCCTCCACTAGAAATTCCGAGAGCCCTCCTACACACGAATGGAGAGAGCAGCGCAGCTCCTTTAGAGCTGAGCTCTCCCACACTCTACAAACCCAAGCGCTACAGAACCCGTAGCTTCCACGCTCATGGGCTGCACTCTTTTTTCATTAGAGCTGTGAGTACTCCCTCAACACACATCAGCTACGCAGCGTTTCTGAGCATTTAAGAGGCGGGCTCTCTAGCGGCAACAATGCGATTACCAACTCTGTGGGCAGCTACGCTACCAGCCATCAACGCGGCAAAACAAAAAAAACACAACTCTAAAAAAATACACAAGGCTTCATTCCCTCTTCTTACACACATGGGCTGCGCACATGTGTTGCGCAGCTCTTGAAAGCATTAAAGCAATTAACTAGTCCTCCGTGTATTGCGCAGCTCGCTGGAAGTCTTAGAGCTGAACCCTCCACTCATTCCATAAACACTACAGCAACTCCTCTCTCTGAGAAATACAGAACCAGCGCAGCTCTTCCACACATGGGCTACGGAGTTCATTGAAAGCATCTAGAACTACAGCTCCCCTTGTACATCAGCTGCGCAGCTTTCTGAGCAATTAAGATGCGAGCTCTCCCTACCACTGGAAAGCTACGCTACACCTTCTTCTCTCAACACTCCTGGGCTGCGCTTAAAGCAATAGAGCTGCGGGTACCCTCATTCTGTTCCGGCTTCACTCCCCTCCTCCTCTTATACCATACGGCTGCGCTGCCCGTTCAAACCAAAAAAATTATATTATTTACAATGCTTCCAAAGATGCCAGGTCGCCAGAGAGCTCTCCCCCACACATCCACGCGGCGCCCTTTGAAATTTGAGGCTAGTTGAGGAATTTTTTTAAACAATCCAAAGCCACCTTCTATTTTTAGCAAGCTTGTATTAAATCCCATGGTGACTTTTGCATTCAAGGAAGACTTTGCACCTTCTTAATAATATTTTGTGGACCACAATACCTTTGTTTTCATGAAATGCCAAGGACCGGTACTGTAGCTGACCTCCTCTATCGGGTCCCTGTCCAACTTTTTCTAAAAAAATAGTGCTTTGCATGCTCACATCATTTGTCAACATCCTTGTCCACATATGATAGTGCTAAAACCTGCCTTGTGAAACTGATTTTCATCTCACACTCCTTCCATTTCTTATTTATCAAGGTAAACCAATAACCAACTGTACACATTGCATATTTTTGTTAGGTCCGTTCACATGTGGCCTTATACCCCCTTTGGCCCTTGGAGATGGGCACCCCTTATTTGTAATTGCCATGCATGAGTGTGTACATATGCCAAGAAAATATTACCAAAAAAAACCTAACAACGTGTGTGTGTGTGTGTGTGTGTGTGTCCTTGCATATTTGTTGCCATTGAATTAGCTAGCTTACACACACACACATTAAAAATGTTAGAGTATAATGTTTTTTTTCAAGAACCTTTCAAAGGTGAAATATGGTGACACACACACACACACATGTAGATAAATGTATCACGTATATGTATTATAAATAGATACACGTGTGTGTGTGTGTGTGTCCTTGCATGTTTGTTGCCCTTGAAATAGCTAGCTCACACACACACACACACACATTAAAAAAGGTGTATAGTATACTGTTTTTTTCTAGAATCTATCAAAGGCGCAATATGGTGACACACACACACACACACATGTAGATACATGTATCTATAAGAACATGGTCACACACACACACACACATTAAAAATGTTGTATAGTATAATTTTGTTTTTCAAGAATCTATCAAAGGTGCAATATGGTGACACACACATTCACACTCACACACACACACACACATGTAGATACATGTATCACATAGATGTATCTATCTTTTGAGAGAATATGGTGATGCACACATACACACTCTATTCCTTAATTATAAGCCCATGAGTAGCAACACATTAACATGTCAAGAGAAGGATGGTGAAATTACTATTAATGTTTGTGCATATTTCTTTTCTTTGAATTTTTATGGAGAAAATTTGTTTTTTTAAAAGAGTTGTATGTTTGGAAACCAAATCTTTTTTTCCTAATTTTACCTTTCAAGTTTTTGGTCTATGAGTGTGGATGTGTGTGTGTGTGTGTGTGTGTGTGTGTATGTATCTATAAGAGTGCATGTTTCTATAAGAGAGAGAGAGTGTATGTATCTAAAAGAGTGCATGTATGTATGTATGTGTGTACATACATACAAGTTTATATAGACAAATAAAAAAACTATCCTTTTCAAGTTACACCATTCATTGTTATAGAGAAGGACCCTTCTTTTTTGTATATATGCTTTGTAATTTCATCTTTTTTTTGTAATGACCTGTGTTTATTTATATATCACATCTATGTATATGTTATACATCCATATACCTATGTCTTACATCTTTCTATATATGTATGTATGGCTGACCAGCTGGAAGAGGTGACTCACATTTTTTTCTTAGCACATGAGGAGAACCCTTTCCTTTGAGGAAAGGGTGAATCTAGCTACAAAGTTCGAGCATCTCTTTTTTGACGGGGGATGGGATGGGCCATGGCAAGTTGAATTAGGTGGATGGAATGATGTTTTTAAGATTATAATATGCTTATGTCCAAAAAAAAATTAGAGGAAAATATAGCCCTCATGTATATAAAAGAAAATCTAGGCTTGATAGATCTTTACCAAATAGGCTATATGGTATTTTGTGACAAATATCAAACAGGACAAGTATTTGATAAAGTTAGCAAATGTATTCCGAATCACAAATTAATTAAATATTAAATATGGGTATGTTTTTTCTTTTGTGATCATTGGTGTTACAAGGTTTCTTTAAGTAATTTAATTATATATATATATATACTATCTTTGTTTCTCAACCCTTTTCATTTACTCTCTGTCTTTTTCTCACTAAAAAAAAGATCATGATGGTTATTTAATGTAAAGTTTGTTTATGTTTTATGGAGAGATATGTCAATAGACATATTAAAGTTGGTGTTGTATGAAAATAATAAATTGTCAGATACGCTCTTCTTTGAAGAGGTTCCACAATTGGGTTTTTCCGGATACCATGTACATCGAGACCTTCAATATCTTGTTCATCACCGCATAAACAAATACAAACGATCTTCTTGCCTTATCCATTCTATGCAATAGTACCCATGATATCAAATACAACACTACACTTCACTAATCATTGACAAAGGATTATGAAGTCAATATCTCTCTCTCTCTCTCTATCTATCTATCTATCTCTATGGACGTTAAGTATTTCAAACTAAGTAAGAAAAATTAATAGTGCCATTGTAAAGGAAAGAAAGTTAAAAAAAACATTTACTTATCCAAATGTTATAAAAATAAAGAAGAACTCACCATGCCCCTATAGCCATCTCAAAAATTTTAAGCACCCCATGAGGAATAGATGGGGCACCCCATAATTGTGGATCTACAATTATGGGGCACTCCATAATTGTGGTCTTCACATCATATATAAAATTTTTATTCTAAAAGACACATCAATCAACTTGAAAGCATGCACACTTATTACTAAGAGATAACATAGATTGCATATGTCACATGTTTGTGAACATTCTCTTTCCAAATTCTTGCTTGATTGATACAAAGATATCTATGAATGTAGTCTTTGACATTTGTAGGCTCCCATATCAAATAGATCATTCTATACCTTATGGGCATAGATACCATTTACATTCTTCTAGATGCCATTTGTAGTACCTCTTTGTAGACAATATTAGCTGTGTATACTTTATTTGTACACTACAAGGGAATGATGGTTTACCGGTGCCTAAAGAAGGCATTGTGAATTCCATGAATGCTGGGATGTGTGTTTGTATATGCCCCGATACATAAGCGCCGATATCTGTGTCATTTTTATAAGAATCGGTATATGGGTCAATAAAACTAAAGTTTCATCGCAAATATCAACGTGCATATATACCGACATCTTGTGCAGGAATTTTTTTTTCGAGCAGAATGGTGCAGCCAGCTACAGCTGGCTACACCATTCTGCTTCTTGGTCAGAGTACTTGTCCAATTGTACTCAGAATTGAGAGAAAACATGTATTTTGTATTAATTCAAAAAGATGATTACATTTCATAATTACATGCCGGTGTTGATGCAAGGCATGGATAAAAACACTCTGTATGTCCTAGACCATCATATATACATGTAAAAATGGTAGCCTACAATACGTGTAACAAAATAATTTTACATGAAAGTGTTGATCCATTGATTGATAGCAACACGACAAAGATGTGAAGAGCCAACACTCTCCATCTCAGCCCGTGCGGCTACCTCTGTTGGCTGTACTTGTCAGGTGTGTCTCTATATACTCGGCTTGGATCATTTGCCACTCCTCCTCATTGAGCCTTGTAGGTTTTGGCTTTTTCCCCCTGCACCTCAGATCTAAGTAATGCCATGGTTTTAACCATGACACTGTTGATCCATTGATATGGCACTACATCAATGGATCAACAACTGCGGGAGTGTGCTCACTCTTAATTTACTTAATGATTAAGTTTTTCTTGTCTTTATCTAGGGAATCCCAATTCTTCATCACTTCATGCACGTAAATTGAATCTTTAAGAGAGGGCAGATGTGCCCTTTCATCTCCTTCCCTACATCATCCATGAGCACGGATTCGTTGTGCACATGATACACTTTCTCTATGGATGCCGTGCTGGAGGAGCTTAAGGACTCCTAGGTGTGCCAATTCTTTAGAAGAGGGAATGGTCAAAAACTAGTGAATTACTAAGAAATTCACAGTTCTTGGCTCTTGGGAGGAGTAGAGTAACAGTGCATAAAACACTATTAAGCTTCAACAAAGGGGAAGGATTCTATTTATAGGAAAAAGTGAGCTTCTAACCAAGAAAACTGATTCTAGAATTTTCCAGATCAGTTTGGTCAATTTTTGACCATTTTTGGGTCAGTTTAGCTTACTTTTTGGAACTAGATGAATTAGAAGAGAGGAGAGATGAAATGTCTCAATTTTTTATAATTTAAAACTCCACCACACATGTGAAATAGGTGCCTCCTTCATGAGGGGGGAATCCCCATTGTGAGGTGTCAAAAAATTTTTAGTATTTCCTTTGGTCCGTAGTCCACTCTTCATCTTATGTGAGTATTTACTCATTTTTGGGGGGATTTTCTTTATTTCTTCTATTTATCTTCTCCACACATTTGGATGAATATGATTGGCCCCTCAAAACCTTAATTTAAAATTTTTAGAAAATCTGGACCCGTAGGATAAGGCCTTCTTAACAGATTATAATTTATTTCTAATGCACCTTCTGAAAATCTATTTGAACTTCTGATTTGGGGGAACTTATTTTAATAAGAAGAGATATTTTTCCATCCAAAAATATTCAAAATCTGAATAACCTCTCTCTAGAACATTTTCTCTCTCTAGGCCAAAACAGGTAGAAACAAGATCTTTTATATTTCTGAAGAGGGATTTGATCACAGGGGAAGATGCTGGACATCTTGAGAGGTTGGGGAGGAGGAGTCTTACAGGGAAGGGGAAAAGGAGGGGGAAAAAAGAAGGGGAAAAGATTACGGAAACAGCTGTTAGCCAGGGGGATGGAGACTAAGGGAAAAGAGATGATGAGGGAGGATGGTGAGGGTGTGTTGGAAGGAGAATGGGTCAGGTAAAAGGAAAATCTAGTGTAAGACATGCCAAGATTGAGGCTAGGAAAAGCCAACTTAATCACGGGGTAGAAGGTAAGAACAACAAATCCCAAGGCAGTCTGAGTCCTATAATGTATTCCAATCCTTAAAGGAGAGTGATAGCTACCCTTTCTCGAAACAAAGATTTGATCTCATAGTAGAAGAGGCTTGGAAAGGGAAATAGAAAGAGGATGTAGTACCAAGGGATGAGGAGGAGGTTGATATGGTCCCAAAAACTGCGCTGTCTCATGAATAATCACAATGAACTTTCAGGGTGCACGTGGAATGTAAAAGGGATAAAAGACAAAAAAAAAGGAATGCTTATTTTTGGGGGTTAGTTAGGCAATGGGAATACTCGGTTATGGATATACATGAGCATAATCTTTTTGGAAATATAGCTAGAAAGGATAGACTCAGAGATTGGACAATAATGTATGGGGGAGTAAGTTTGGGGTATAGCGGGGTTATGACTATAGTGAGGAATGACTTCAACCCAAGCATAATAGCTAATCACCCTAATGGTAGGATTCTTGTGGTAGAATTTTTGGTGAGGGGAGAAATAATTTGACTCATTAATGTTTATGGGGTTCACAATCATAAAATCAAGAGTGAGATGTAGAATTGGATTGCCAATCTACATATTCAAGTTCCTTGTATCATCTTGGGAGATTTCAATATGATTGAAAGGTTAGTGGATAGATGTGGTGGAAGCATTGTCCTTATAAGCAAGGAAAAAGGAAAATGTGTGGAGTTAAGAAGGGAGCTAGATCTGATAGACAATTGGCACCTAGGAGATTGGAGAGATAACACGGGTCATACATACTTTAGTTTACAATATACTTCTTCCTCTTCCAGAATTGATAGGCTTTATTCAGCAAGCATCTTGGGTTCCTCACACCTTGAGGGTATCTATTGATTGCAGCTTTGCTATATCTGATCATATGCCTTTGAAATGGTGCTGGAATAATAATGATGGGGATAAGCTTGAGCTGTCCCAATTTCCTACAAGGAAGTTGAGAGTCACTAATCTTGTCCTTAAGGATGCTCTATTTGTGGAATATATAGAGGAAGCTATTGGAAGGCTAAAAAGAAGAGGGGTGGCAAAGGGTGCATGGGGTCTATTTGCCGATGAAATTTAAGGGATTATTAGAGCTGTAGGTAAATTGAGAGTAGAAGAAAGGAGGAGTGAAAGAAGGAAATGGGCAACACAACTGGATAGATTACAGATTAAAAGGTAGATTGGTGGTCTAAATGTTGAGGAAACCAACTTGTATTTCAAATGTCAATCTGGTTTAAAAGGTGAGGATGATAGATGTGCCAGAGAGGAGGAAAATTGGGCCAAACGGAAAATTTTCAATAATAAAAGGAAACCAAAGAGTACTCTTTTTAAAATTTCTAAAGGGGGGAATAATAGAGAGGTGGTGGGAAATATTCTGGATGAGGATGGGCAACCTATGGATGCCATGAAAGTAATGGCTAGGAAATGGGTAGATTTTTTGAGCTCTACCCTTAGCTTGAACGAGGATTGCTCCTTGAGGAGGTTTTAAGCTGAAGACAGATTGTTGGGGTTAATCAATCAAAGTGTGGATCCTGGTTTACTATAAATAGTTTGATGGATCAGCCTGAGTACCGCAATGTCTTTTCATTTGAAGCTTATAATCAAGCTATATGTCTTGGCAAAAGGCATTTGCAGCTCATGACCCCAACCCATCCATTAACCCCTATTACCATTACGTTGCAGATACGCAATTGTTATATTCAAACTGGAGATACTCTATGACTTCATTAAGGTGTCAATTATGGGAAAAACAAGGACACAAAGGAAGTGACCAATGGTCGTTGCACATGTCTCCCCGTGTGTGTGATAATAATTCAAGTTACTTCTAGATTAGACTAAATAAAAATCCAAGCACTCTAATAAATTAATAATGTCAAGTTTCAAAGAAAAATCAAAATTATGCAATTGAAAACCTTTATAACATAATACCTATTACCTCCATTTTTGAAGTGGTGAACAATTTGTTTTCATAAAATTTTCAAACTTAAAAATATGCTTGTTATGTCAAGTTGTTTTTTTCAAAAATATTTAGAATATAGAATCTTTACCAATGTTCATATGTGCAAAAGTGACTGGGAAACTCAAGTTACAAAGCATACATTTACAATTCCATGGAGACAGGATTATTAATAGGTTGCGCCCAACCAAAAACACTTGAAGGTATGTTAATCAATCTTGTAAATGGAGTTTTAGATTCACATACCAATTGAAAGGCACATAATCTTTCAACCAAATCTCTTCACTAAAGCATGTTTGAATGGATAATAGATAGACATTTAATTAAGATCAATATTGTTCATTTCAAGCCTACAGAGCCTTAGAATACACTCGAAACTTTTACATTTCACTTGAAAGTTTGAAAACCACAAAAAAATTATGCCAAAAGGAAACTTACCTATACATCTAATGGTGATAAGTGTTTTTTTGTGATAAGTTTTTTAATAAGACTAGTTTATGCCCCTATGCTTTCTTAAAAAAGCATTGAAGTATGCCTTGTCTTGGAATTTAATGATTGAAACCACTTTTTTCGCAAAGTGTGAGGCCAAAGATACTTAACTTGGATTAGTATTCAACTTGTTTGAATGTCTTATAGATCTAGTTAACCATACGGTATCAGATTTGATAATATCTTGATTGGCTAGGTCTTATCGGTGTGGTGATAATATCTTGAGTGGTGTCTTGCTAAAGGATTGGCTCTTGCTTCTAGACCACCTAATGGTCTCTTGAGTGTGTCTCTCCCTGCACTGGTGGATTCTCTTGTCCCTAAATGGTTTCATTCCCATCTCCTAAGCCGCCTAGATGGATTCAAATCTCGCCATGGTGGGCTTGCCTCTTGGGGAGGGTCAATTAGTGGGATCGGCTTTTAGGAAGGATCAATTGGTGGGACTACATGCATCTTGGGTGAGGGTTAAGGTCTCTTTAATTCTCGAGCATCCCACAAATGATCCTCCTAAGATGACATCTTGGATTTGAGAACCCAAGTTTATGTGGGAGGACGTAGGTGATGGTTGAGCATGACTCCCAATGGATCCTCTATCTAAATGTCGAGGCTTTTCTTCAGTCATCTCGATGGTCACCCCCTCTTATAGGGAAGCTAGGTGCTTGCACACCAAAGCTATCACTCTAATGGTGCATTACAAAATGGGTGAGCTATGGATGAGCTTAACCTTAACCAAATGCCTTATGGGCTTGCAAGATGGGGATGGATAGAAAGTTAACTAATGTGTGTGTGTGTGTGTGTGTGTGTGTGTGAGAGAGAGAGAGAGAGAGAGAGAGAGAGAGAGATCATGGTCATGCAATACACCAAACAAACACACGATAATCCACTTGCATGCAATAAGGTTAACAATTCTTTCTCTCTCTCTCTCTACCCCATTAATGTTTGAACAAAAAAGACATGTTCTTGGATTTGTGCATATGTCCCATTTTGTATTTCTTAAAGTTTCCCTGCATTTTTTATCTTGGACCCCTTTACATGTCCGTAAAACCATCTTCTCATGTTTGTGTAGTAACACATTTTTTATAATTTCTACACTTGTGAACCCACCCCTTTGTTGCCTTCTTTGTATATGCACCTAGGGGGTGCTAGACATGAGTGTTGAAATTGCAACCTAAGTTTAACGAGCCTCATTGCCCTCCAAAGATTTATAGGAAACCTACCTTTAAAATTTAGCCTCTAAAGAAGGCCACTCCAAGGGATTTTTTTTTTGAGAAATGGGTTTGAGATGAAAGTCAAGGTACCGTTAAGGCCATCAATGTGGCAAATTTTGGAGTCCAAGGCTGGGTTGAAAATTTTGGACATGCAGTAGAAAACTGCTTAACTTGTAACTTGACTAGATCTAATGGCCGAGACCTTTTTGGTGAAGTTCTTTCTCACGAGACAAGCTGGTTGGAGTCCGGATGAAAATGACCTCTACTCTCTCTCTCTCTCTCTCCACATAAGGATAAGCCTCAATAGAAGGATAAGCCTCAATAGAATGATAAGCTCCTTAAGCCTCCACATTCTTCTCCTCAAGCCTCCCCTCAGATTTCTTGCTCACCAACTCATGTTTACAATCTCTCTCTCTCTCTTTCTCCCTCTCTCTCTCTCTCTCTCTCTCTCTCTATATATATATATATATATCTATCTATCTATCTATCTATCTATCTATCTCTATCTCTCTCTCTCTCTCTCTCTCTCTCTCTCATAGTAGTTTCAAAATATGAAATAGTTATTAGCATGGATGGCCTCATTCTTTGGAGAAGAGTTCTCCACATTCTTTCTAGGAGAGTGAGGAGCAGGTAGAGAATAGTCCAGCAATTATGTCTTATCATTTGAAGCTTATAATCAAGCTATATGTAATCTTGGAAGAAGGCATTTGCAACTCATAAGTTGCATATTGCGATATGCAACTCATAAGTTGCATATTGCAACCCCAACCCATCTGTTAATCCCTATTTACCATTACATTGTAGATACTTGATTACTATCAAAAATTGGAGATACATTAAGGGAAAACAAGACACAGAGGAAGTGAGTAATGGTCGTTGCACACGTGTGTGTGTGTGTGAGAGAGAGAGAGAGCAAAAAATAATTATTCAAGCTAGAAAATGGTACTATATATTCTATTTAAGGTACTGCTAAATTAAACTGAAGAAAACTCCAAGCACTATAATATATTAATAATGTCAGTGTTCATAGAAACACCAAAATTATGCAATTGACAACCTCCTTTATAACATAATACCTATTACCTCCATTTATGAAATGTTGAACAATTTGTTTTCATAAATGTTTTCAAACTTAAAAATATGCTTGTTATGTCAAGTTGATTTTTTTTCCAAAAATATTTAGAATATATAATCTTTACCAATGTTCATATGTGCAAAGGTGAATGGGATACTCAAGCTACAAAGCATACATTTACAAGTTCAAGGAGACAGGATACAATGTGTGGTATATATAAAGAAAATACTTATAAGAAGTAGGACCTTTCATATCCCAAAACTTTAAAACTTAAATTACATAATAACAGAGATAGAGGAGAATATTGTATTACAATAATGTATTATTGAAGTGATACAACATATGGTAAATCCCCATACCATAGTGAGCGCCACCTCTCATGGCTATCTGAGCTTATCTTGGACCCCGTTCCGGCCCCATAATATCAGGATAGGGTATCCCAAGAGTAAAGTTCACCATTACATGAGATAACGGTCTAGTGTAACATATACCCTATTTGGTAATGTACCAAAACTAAAGTAAGCCGTCTCTAAACCATCTAGCCTCCTAGGCCACCTTCTTGTGCTGGTGCCTAGAAAATACAATATGAGGATGGATCATTGATATGAAACAAGGTTCATACTATGGACCATGTATGTTTTAGTAATATTGTACTTTCCGTTATAGTACTTTTATCTTTGTGTAGATAGAGAAAAATTCACCCATCTATCTCTCTCTTATGTGTAGTTTGTCTATTCTTATGTGTGGATGAAGTTTAAGCTCACCTACTCCTCCACATTCTTCTCACTCTACACCCTTGTAGTTAGAATTTTTATGTTGTGCTATTTGAGAGTGCGTAAGAAGCTAAAAAATAGCCTAATGGTAGAGATGTAGGCCATCATCCATGGGGGATGTGAACTTACCACTCCCTTCCCTCCAATGAAGGGTGTATTAAAGGTTATGTTGGGTAAAAAATTCCCAAAAAAAACTATGTGCATAGAGGGAATCTTATGTGTGGATGAAGTTTAAGCTCACCTACTCCTCCACATTCTTCTCACTCTACACCCTTGTAGTTAGAATTTTTATGTTGTGCTATTTGAGAGTGCGTAAGAAGCTAAAAAATAGCCTAATGGTAGAGATGTAGGCCATCATCCATGGGGGATGTGAACTTACCACTCCCTTCCCTCCAATGAAGGGTGTATTAAAGGTTATGTTGGGTAAAAAATTCCCAAAAAAAACTATGTGCATAGAGGGAATCGGATCCTAGACCTCCAAGGCCAGCACAATATGGCTATATCCTGCCAAACACTTGATGACACATATTTTAAAAATTTGGGAAAAAATTGAATTCACTATATGTCACTTTTCTTGATGGTGGTTGCTGAAAAAGTGTACGATGCACCACTATCCACCACCATTGATAGTTGAATTAATATGTCTTCCTATCCACCTAGGCTGAAGTTTGAAGGCCTATCCTAAACTTCAATTTGATGGCCAGAAACTAGGTTAACCTTTAACATATATATGTTTATGTGTAAAATTTAGAAAAAATTTCAAAATAATGGCCTTCTTTTGCCACCCTATTTTCTAAGAGACGTTTTATAGAAGGTTTGAAGGGCTTTGATGCCCTCTAGAGGCTTCAAATTTCAACACTGCTAAAGGACCACATATAAATTCAATTATAAGTAAAAAGGACCACACCAGTGGTAGAAAGGATGACATATAAATCACCTCCACACACCCCCAAAATTCTTAGTATTGCTAAAGACAAAGCATGGGGCTTGTAGCTATCTATCCACAAGCTTGGCATTCACTAGCGCAATGGACCATGTGTCTTCATGATTCACAATCACACTCCCTTCACCTAGAGCTACTACACCCACAATAAGTGGCGAGACCATTTAAAGCCCCGCTACTTCCTAGCATCTAAGAGTTGCATCCCACCGAGGTTTGTAGGACTTCACATATCTCAACATCTTCATTCTAGGTTGAGAGTCACGCCACCAAATGTGTAGATACAGAACCAATAAACATTTAAAGCAACAAATAGTTAGGAGAGTTTTAGAGTGTTTGGTAGCATAATGTGAGAGATTAGGTGACATCTAAATGGCATTGTGATGAAAATCCTGAGCCCGATCCAAATATGATGTATAGGTAGGTGTAGTGTATATATGATAGTGTGTAATGGATCATAAGTGATAAAAACTACGGATGGCAAACAATTGGAGAAGACACCATGATGTAGAGAAGAATAGCATATTATATAAAGAATATACATTGCTACCAAATCTACATAACAGTAGACACCGTGGTGTAGACAGAAGAATAGCATATGCTATAAAGAATATACAACACTACCAAATCTACATAGCACATGAGCAAGTGTGAGATAGAGAGACACTTTCTATACAGACAAATATAGTAGTCTCACTATTTGTATGTAGCAGTCATTGAAATTATAAAGCACTATAATACATCAGTCACTACTGCTGGTATAGGGCCTTATAGCAAGAGTATATTTCTACATATCCCTATTAGTATAAGGTCTTGTAGCAAGAGTATATATATAGTACTAACCATTGCTACTACATAGCACTATAGGTGCTATATTTCCCTCAAATGTTCCATATAGTAGTAGTTACAAATTAAAGAGCAATACAACAAGTGCTATATATAGCCATCACCATAGATCTATAATAACATGGTTGCATTAGGAAAAAGTTAAGCTCTATGGAAAGTGTGTAATAAATAAGAGGTAAGAGCTATATAGCACTTTGCTTATCTATCTAGGAGCTTCACATGTGATGTATAAGATGCTAGGTGAGAACAATCAAGAAAATGTTGATATTGCATTAATTATCACTCTAGAAATTCAACTAATAGTTAAGACAAGGTAGAGGGTTTACCTTTACAGCATGTACTTTCCAAAGAGATCGCAACATTTCCATGAGCTTGCAAACCTCCGAGGATATTGTGTCTTTTGTGGGTAGTTGTGGCTTTAATATGCCTGACATTCTTTCTTGGGGTGGTTGCAAGATGAGATTATCTAGTTTCGTTTAGTGGGCGCCCTTGGTTTTAGCCTAAAAACATGCAATTTTTCAAGAAGAATAACCAATCTCTTCTAGTTAGCCAAGGAGTCTCACTTCAAGGTCTTCTAATGAAACATCATATCCAAAGTTGCACAACTAAAACTATAATCTGATCTAATATCCAATAATTGCAAATCCCCTTTTTCTTTGGGAACCAAAATTGTATACAAGCCCTATCGGAGGTTTGGAGAACAGGTACACCGAATCTCAATAGCCCCTCTCAAGCTCATGATGTACTGCCGATGAAGATGTAGATGAGCTTGGGATATCAAGACTCTCAACACTCCCCCTCAAGCTCATCCCATGTACTCCCAACATAGTACGGAAGTACTCAAACTTCTCCCTGCTAAGTGGCTTTGTAAAGATGTCTGCCACCTACTCATCAGTCTTCACATACTGTAGATCAACTGTACCATCCAGCACCTTCTCTCTGACAAAGTGATAATGGGCCTCTATTTGTTTGGTCCTCGCATGAAACACTGGTTTCTTGGCCAACTGTATACTACTCATGTTGTCACAACAATGAATGACAACTTTGCCATCAATAGGCTCACCCAAATCTGCCAAGAGACTCTTTAACCATACTGCCTCACAAAAAGTAGCAATGGCTGCACCTCTGTATTCAGCCTCTGTTCTAGATAAAGCAACTGTAGGTTGCTTCTTGCTACTCCAACTCGCCACGGCACTTCCAAGTGTAAAAGCATAACCACTAGTAGACCTCCTGTCATATGAGCTACCTGCCCAATCAGCATCTGTGTAGCCATGTATATCCAAGCTTTTACCACTCTCATAAAGTAGACCATAATGTGCAGTGGTCTTAACATATCTCATAATGCGTCTCACTGCATCCAAATGTGGTTTTCTGGGGCTCTGCATAAACTGGCTTACTAGCCCCACAGCATAACTCAAATCCGGGCGTGTGATAGTCATGTAAATGAGACTACCAACCATCTTCCTGTACATAGATGGATCATCCAATTCATCACCATAATCAGCCCGCAACTTCACATTCTGCTCCAAAGGTGTACTCATAGGCTTACACCCTGTCATGCCATATTTTGCCAACATATCCAATGCATATTGGCACTGTACTAACCATGTACCTGCATGGTCTTTGATCAGTTCAATTCCAAGAAAGTATCTCAACTCACCAAGGTCTTTCATGTCAAATTGCCCACTCAATGCTTTCTTGATATGCATCACATCTGCACCATGATCACCTGTGATAATCAAATCATCCACATAGATAATGAGTAAAATAATCCCATGATCTGTCTTCTTCACATAGAGTGAAGAATCTGCTGTAGAAATCTGAAAAACAAGTGAGATAAGATATCTGCTCATCTTATCACTCCAAGCACGAGGTGCTGGCTTCAAACCATATAATGCCTTTTTCAATTTGCATACATGAGTGGGATATCTTGGGTGTACATACCCTTCTGGCTGTGCCATATACACTTCCTCTTGGAGATCTCCATTTAGAAATGCATTCTTGACATCCATTTGATGCATTTCCCAGCCATTAGCTGCAGCCATAGCAATGAGTGCTCTCACTGTTCCCACCACTGGACTAAAGGTTTCATCATAGTCCAAACCTTGGGTCTATGCATAACCCTTAGCTACCAATCTTGCTTTATGTCGCTCAATAGAACCATCAGATTTGCACTTCACTTTGTAAACCCATTTACATCCAATAACATTCTTGTCCTTTGGTAGTGCAACCAAATCCCATGTATCATTATGAACCAATGCGTCCATCTCAACATCCATTGCTTTCTCCCATACATGCTTTTCAATAGCTTCTGTATAGCATGTAGGTTCCACATTCTTCACCATAGATGTCATATATGCATAGTGCATAGCAAAATCTCGATATGTCAATCTGTCAACTGGATATCTGACTCTCTGGGATCTCTATAATGCATGCGGGTCATTCTGAACACCTGTCACTCTAGCATGTGGTGGCAAATATCTGTCCTGTCTAGCAGCAGGTGTGCATAAAACAGGTATGCCAAGCTCCTCATCCAAACTCTCTGAACTAGATGACTCATAACCTGTAATTCCAATTCCTTCGACTTTCTTCTTTCCTTTATCCATAGCACTACTCCCAGTGCTCACACTCTCATGCCTCAAACGTCCTGACCATGGACGTACACTGCTACTCTCAGCCTCTGCTTCTGCTGGCCCAGACATAGTAGTAGAACTAGAACTTGCTTGTGGTGGCAAGTTCACATGCACATCAGCCTCAAGTGACTCAATGACACCCTCATCCTTTGTTTTGTACCAACTAGCAAGCTCATCAAACACCACATCTCGTGAGATGACCACTTGTCTAGTTTGTGGATTGTAACATTTGTATGCCTTTCGATCCTGTGCATATCCAACAAATACACATTTCTCTGCCTTAGGATCCAACTTCCTTCTTCTTTCATCAGGCACATGTACATAAGCTATGCATCCAAAAACTTTGAGGTGTCCAATGTCTGGCCTATAACCTGTAAGCCGCATCTTTGGCATGCTTCCATGAATGGCTGCTGTAGGTGTTTTATTGAGTATATACACTGCAGTAGCACATGCTTCTGCCCAATAATAATCTGGCATGCTCTTTTCATTAAGCATTGCCCTGGCCACTTCACATATGACTCTATTCTTTCTCTCAGCCACACCATTTTGCTAAGGTGTATACCTGCAAGTCAATTGTCTTCTTATTCCATGCTTCCTCAAGAAATGCTCAAAAGCTTTTGAGGTGTATTCACCATCTCCATCTATCCTCAAACATTTAATCCAACAGCCATATTGCTTTTCTGCAAAAGCTTTGAAATCCATGAACTTTTCCAACACTTCACTCTTCTCTCTGAGAAAGTATATCCATGTCATCCTGCTGAAATCATCTATGAATGTCACATAGTATAAACTGCCTTTGATAGATGGGTTTTGTGCAGGACCCCATACATCGCTAAGTACTATCTCAAGTGGCCTGCTACTCATATTTCCTTCTCTAGGAAACCGCAACCTTGCCTGCTTTTTCCAAACTGACAGGCTTCACAAACATGCATATTCCAATCGTATTTGAATCTAGGCAATCCACTGACGATGCCTCTTGTCTGCATGTTCTTTAACCTTTGTATATTGACATGTCCAATCCTCTTATGCCACATATCAATGTCCTGTACCACATTCCTGCTTTTAGAGAACATGGCTGATTTTAGAGAACATGGCTGATTTTTACTCAGGAATTCCAGCATCCAGCTTAAACAACCTGCCTTCTTTCTTGCCTTTAGCAATGACTCTACATCCATGTTTGAAATCCTCAACGAAGCAACCATGCTCGTTGAAACGAACCTGTAATCCCTGTTCTACCATTTGACCAACTAAGGCCAAGCTCTTTGTGATAGAAGGCACATACAATACATCTGACATAGATTTTGTTTGACCATTATGCATAACCAATGGTACACTTCCAACATGTGTAATGACATGCTGGGTATCATCACCTGTCTCCACATAGCCTTTCACATCCATAGGCTTCATATGCTCAAACCATTCACCATGACAAGTCATATGGTTTGATGCTCCAGAGTCCATATACCATGTATCATCATTCTCAGCATTTGTCATCATTGATCCAACAACATGTTTGATGGCGAACAAATGATTTGCAGTGCCATCATTACTGCTTGATGCATAATTTCCACCACCATGTTGTGCATAATTTCCACCATAATGACCACCACGTTGTGCTCTACCCCCTCTCAAATCATTCTGTTTGCGAAAACAATCTCTCACCATATGACCATATTTCCCACAATAATGGCATTCCACATCTTGCATAGATGTTTGTTGGCCTTGCCAACATCCTCTACCACGGGGGTTACCTCTGCCTCTCTGAGGTGCATATCCACGACCACCTCTAGCACCATATGTGGGCTGAAAATTCTATTGTGGTGACATGTCCTACCATCCACGACCATTACCACCACGGCCACGTGATGCAAATCTCCCCCTGCCTCTAAAATCTCTCTGAGAATAGAAAGCCTGATTTCTGCCATTATCATCATGGCTAGTAGATGCATCCAGAAATGAATCACTGAGTTTGATTTCCTCAACCAACAAGAGTGAAACCAACTCATCAAAGTCTGGTAAACCTGTACTCCAAACCGAGATGGATGTATCAAATGATTTATATTCCTTGCCAAGACCACGCAAGGTAATATCCACCAAATCATCATCAGGCATGGGGGCATTTATTGTTGCCAATGCATCTGCAAACTTCTTTATTTCTTGCACATAATCATGGATGCTCCTTTTATTCCTTTTCACATTATGTATCTGCTGTCGCCCAATTGAGACTTTGCGAGCACTCGTGTCTGTGTCAAACATCTTAACCAAAGTATTCCATGCATCTTTGGGATTCTCAGCATCCTGTATGTGTATGAGCATAGCATCAGAAATACATATAGATAGATAATGCAGCACTTTGAATGCTCTTTCTGACCATTGCTTGTGAGCTATAACCCTCTGCTGTGTAGGTTGTCGGGGTAGCTTAGGCTCTGGCTCAGCACCTGTAATGAGATTCCAAAATCCTTTTCCTTTCAAGAAACTTTTGATCCTGTACTTCCATGCTTGGAAGTTCTTCCTATCCAGCTTTTCACCAGCTTTTCACCAACAATCTGTACTGGATTATCCGACATGTTTGCTCAAAGCAAAAACACCTTGCGTACACTTCCAAATCTGTAAATGAGCCTTCCTCAGCTCAACCACACTCCAATGAGTGTTCCAGATACTCCAAAGTAACCAACAATCTTCAAATTTGATGTAGAAAATCAACCTGTATGCATCCAAAATGAACTGGCTCACGCAGTCCGAGATACCCTACTTTGATGCGCTTTCCAAGGTTCCAAATCACAATGTAGTGGTGCAATCAAGTATGGAAAACTTGTATTGACACCTAAACAACCTCAATGTAGAGTATCAACACCATCTGACATGTGTACATATCAATTTTTGAAAACCCCTTTCTCTGTTTTGGGAAAACCCAAAAAAACCAGCAGTAAAATGGCTCTAATTTCTTCAATATTTGTCCAAATTGAGCAACCAGGCATTCAATATCTTAGCAATGATGTCCACTAACTCCATGTAAGAGTAATTTGTCCAATTGTTTAAGACCAAAGATTAATTGCTCAATTAAAATCACCCTGTTTCTCTGTAAACCAGTGGACAGGCTTTTTAATCAGGTCATTCCCAGCTCAATTAGGCATAATTGATCAAACCAACCATGTAGCCCTCTTCTCCAATGTGTGTAACAACCAATTGCAAAAGCAATTGTGAAATATATCAAGCAACCAAGTAGAATTTGATCCTCCACCTGTCAAATACTATGGAAAAAGCTTTGTTTCTACAGTCCAGTCAGTGCCGCCTGCATTTGAGGGATTTGGGAGTGATTTAATTGTTAATTGATGAGGTAATCAAGTCCACAACACACTTGGGTATGTGTGCAACCAGTCAATGCTTGGATTTTTGCCAAAAACATGCTCCAAATGCATCAAATCTTGACTCCTTTTTCTCTGTTTTGTGAGAGCTCAAAAACCAGAATTTTTCACACATTCAAATGCTTCCAACTTGCTCCAAAATCAGTATAGGTGTAAGATTCCTCCCCCACCCCCTTTTTGATGTCTAGTATCTTTCCCTGTAATCAATCCCTCTTCAGAAATATAAAGACCTTGTTTCTATCTGTTTTAGCCTAGAGAGAGAAAAATATTCTAGAGAGAGAATATTCAGATTTTGAATAGAAAAATATCTCTTCTAATTCAGATGAGTTCCCCTGAAACAGAAATTCAAAAAGAATTTTCCAATGTGCAATTGGAATTAATTGAAAATAGCTATAAAGAACCTTAGTCTAAGGGTCTAGATTTTCAGAAATCTTTAGACTATGGTCCAATTAAGGTTCCTATGGACCAATAGCATCAATCCATGTGTAGGGAGGAGATAAATCCAACTTGTAAAAAGAAAATACCCAAAAATGAGTAAATGCTCACATGAGGTGAAGAGTTGAAAATGTACAAGGTTTATTAGTAAAAAACTATGAGCAATATTAAAAATATGACATATGTAAGGAAGGGGAATTCTTTAAAGGAGGTGCATATTTCACATAAGATGAAGAGTTGAAAATGTACAAGGTTTATTAGTAAAAAAATTATGAGCAATATTAAAAGTATGACATATGTAAGGAAGGGGAGTTCTTTAAAGGAGGTGCATATTTCACATAAGATGAAGAGTTGAAAATGTACAAGGTTTATTAGTAAAAAACTATGAGCAATATTAAAAATATGACATATGTAAGGAAAGGGAGTTCTTTAAAGGAGGTGCATATTTCACATGCTTGAATGAGTTTTAAACTCATAAAAATTGAGATATTTCATCTCTCCTCTCTCCTCATTTAAGTCTAGTTCCAAAAAGTTAGCTTAACTGACCTAAAAATGGTCAAATGTTGACCAAACTGATTTAGAAAATTCTAGAATCAGTTTGTTTGGTTAGGAGCTCAATTTTTCCTATAAATAGAAGCCTCCCCCTTGTTGAAAAATATATAGTGTTTATGCATCGTTACTCTACTCCACCTAAGCCAGAAACTGTGAATTCATTTAATAATTCACTAGTTTTTGGAGCTTCCCTCTTTCTTCAATCCCCATTAGTGGCTCCATCAACATACTTAACCAATTGATTGGTTGGGGGCCTCTACCGTGAACAAAGAATCAAGCAAGTTGTAAGGTAATTAGTGAATATTGATCTTTCTATAATTTCTCAATGTTTCTCTCTTCTCAACCCCTCTCAAGCTTGAGAAGTTTAATTGGTATGGTTTTTTTTTAAATGCTATTGAAGTTTGAATAGTAGTGAAGAGTTACATAATTTAATAAATGCTATTGAAGTTAATTTTCATTTATGTTTAAATTCTAATGATTCTTATGTAAATTCTCTCTCTCACTCAAGAAAGGGTCATACTCATGACCCATTCTCAATCCAAATCAAGCTTTTCATAAAGCTTTTCCTTAACCCAAGATTAAGCTATGCTTGAGGCCAAATTAATGGCTTTTTCTTATGCTTTTAGTTTATGTATATTGATGATTCAATCCATTATGGATTAAGGATCCAATTAGAGAATCATTTTAATTATTTCCTTAATGATAAGCTTTATCCCTTAGAAAAATTGAGATTTATCAGTCATAGCAGCGGAGCTATGGCAAAATTTTTATAAAAATTATGCATAAAATTTTTTTTTTCAAAGCATAAAAAGAGGACTTCCTACCATATTCTAGGAATCATCATCCTAGATTAATTGAAAGAATTTCATTATAATCATGGAGAAATTGAATTTTAATATTATGCATAAAGGATAAATTTTTATATCAAAAGTGTTATTTTTACCATTTTTATTTTCATGCATAGAAGTATGCATAATGGATAAATTTTTATATCAAAAGTGTTACTTTTATCATTTTTAATTTTCATGCATAGAAGTATGCATAAAGGAAAATTTTTATATCAAAAGTGTTACTTTTATCATTTTTAATTTTCATGCATAGAAGTATGCATAAAGGATAAATTTTTATATCAAAAGTGTTACTTTTATCATTTTTAATTTTCATGCATAGAAGTATGCATAAAGGAAAATTTTTATATCAAAAGTGTTACTTTTATCATTTTTAATTTTCATGCATAGAAGTATGCATAAAGGAAAAATTTTTATATCAAAAGTGTTACTTTTATCATATTGGATTTCATGCATATAGGTATGCATAAAAGATATTCTTTTTATACTAAAAGTATGATTTTCCTCATAAATGGATTTTATGCTTAACTTAGATGCATAAGAGAAATTCTTTTATTCTAAAAGTATAATTCCCTACCAAATTGAAATCATGCATAAGAAGATGCATAAAAGATTGATTTTAATTTCGAAAGTGTTAGTCTCCTTAAATGGAATTTATGTATAAATAAATGTGTAGAGAAATCTTATATCAAATAAAAGAATTCTCTTTTAAAAAAAAAAAAAGATATGAAATGTGATAAGATGTGATAAGAGGTGTATGAGATGTGATAAGAATTGATAAGATGCGTATGGAAAGTGATAGGATGTGATAAGAGGTGTGATAAGAGGTGATAAGATGCTTATGAAATAAGTTAGGATGTGATAAGATGAATTAAGATGTGTATGGGGGGATGAGGTAAGAAGTGTATGTGATAGGATAAGATGTATATGGGTTGTGATAGGGTGAGAATGGATGTGATGTAAAAGATTAGATGTGAAGGTATATGGGGTTATATAAATGGGAATGTGAAAATGGATGTATGTATGTGGATGTGTGGATATGGAGATGGGAGTGTGGATGTATGAACATGAAAATGGATATATACATGAAGATGTATAAGCATAGATGTAAATGTGGATGTAGATGTGGATGTATAGATGTGAATGGATGTGGATGTATAGATGTGAATGGAAATGTGGATGTGGATGTATGTGAATGTGGATGTAGATGTGGATGTATAGATGTGAATGTGGAATGTGGATGTGGATGTATGTATGTATGTGGATGTAGATGTGGATGTATAGATGTGAATGGGAATGGGGATGTGGATGTATGTGAATGTGAATGTAGATGTGGATGTATGTGAATGTGAATGTAGATGTGAATGTGGAATGTGGATGTATAGATGTGGATGTATGGGAATGTAGATGTGGATGCATGTATGTGAATGTGAATGTAGATGTGAATGTGGAATGTGGATGTATAGATGTGGATGTATGGGAATGTGGATGTGGATGTATGTGAATGTGAATGTAGATGTGGATGTATAGATGTGAATGTGGAATGTGGATGTGGATGTATGTATGTATGTGGATGTAGATGTGGATGTATGGATGTGTATGTATGAATGTGGATATGGGATGTGGATGTATAAATGAGGATGTGAAAATGGAGGTAAGCATGTAGATGTGGATGCATGGATGTGAATGTGGATGTGGATGTGGATGTGGATATGGATGTGTATGTATAAATGTGGATATGGGATGTGGATGTATAAATGAGGATGTGAAAATGGAGATAAGCATGTAGATGTGGATGTATGGATGTGAATGTGGATGTGGATGTGGATGTATGGATGTGGATATGGATGTGAATATATGATATGTGATGTGAAGGAATCTGAAGTGAAGAGATGGAAAAGGAGGTGATTGGATGAGTACACATATACATGGAATGTGGAATAAGTAATGTGGATTAATGAGGGATAATGTGGAAAAATGAGAGTTAATATAGAAACTGTATTTGTAAACTGTTTGTAAATGCTGTTTGTAAATGGCTGTTTTATGTCAAGAATGCTGGGGAAGCATTTTGACCGTCTTGTGATTAAGGTCGTGGAGACCTAACTGATAAAGTTGCAACTGCTGACGGAGAGTCAATGGAGGACGTCTCGCGTAGCAAGGTCGACCGAGGTCTTGACCAGCCTCGGTTCGATTAAAATGGTGAGCTTCCGGTACGGTGGATGAGGGACCAAGGAAGCGGCCTATGAGTGAAGCGCTAGGTCACCTGCGAAGGATCCTAGAGGGTGCTGACCATACGGTGCTCGGGCTCTGGGTCGCCTAGGATACCCACGCGTGCGTCGAGGAAGATATTGGAACAAGGAGTAAGAGTTGTTTTCTGGAACCGGGCATGGATCTGGTTGACTGACCTTGCTGGTCCTCAACGGATGAGTCCATGGCTCTTTTATATGGATCTGTTGGTTGATCTTGCTGATCTTCAACGAGAGTCCATCTTGATAAGTGATTATATTGTTGAGTATTATGGGCTAGGAACTATTGAAACGGCCCCTGTGTGGACAGGTGGTGAGCGTTCTAGTTGCCAATGATGCCATAGATACTCTGATGAAGGAATGATGGGAAATTATGAATCAACTGGATAAATTGGGAGATTGTGATCAGTGGTACTATGGTTTCATTAAAAGATTATTTTAAAGTTAGCTGATGCTAAGAAAAAGGCAATTTTCATATTGGGTGTGTAAGTGGTGTGGCTAGTTTTATGTTTGCATGAAATTCCGGCTAGGGGACCTTGGAACTCTTTTCCTTGGTACCCGGGACAAAACCTAACCAAATTCCAAATTGGATCCCATCACTACAGTGGTTGGGCGGTTGGCTAACCCATGGGATCGGATGGGGTTAGGCTGGACTGATGGATCCGTAAACCGAGACTCAATTTCTGTTATTACGATAGATGAAGTAAGTCCCGGATAGTAATTGTTCTATGGATAGGAATCAACGGCTGTGCCTCTTGATGGGGAAAAAAGCGTTGATCCCAATGATCCAAGTGCAAGTTTCTTCCTTGATCCGATCGAGTATCTTTATAGGTGCAGTTGGATCAGCGTGATCAGTAATGATCTTGACTACGTTAGAGAAAAAAAAAAAAAAATTTATCCTGGTGGAATCGCCCGTGCTTTCCGGGTAAGGGAAGTTTTTTTTCCGGGTTCGGTTTTGGAAAAACCGACGGATTAGTCTCTTGTCCGGATATCCGTGGACGAGGCCCCGAATGTGGGACCCCTGTCCCGTGCGAGAAGTGCTACTTTCGCTGCTAGTACCCGAATCCGTTGCTCGGTGGGAACAGGGGGATCTTACAGTTGGTATCAGAGCATTTGGCTAATAAAGATCAACTGAGAAATCAAATATGTCAAAAATTTATCAAGAAGCACAAAAAAAGGTTGTAATTGTGTGATATAATTCATACAATTTGATATTCAAACTGAAATTCGTAAATTGGTAATTGGGTCTTCAGATGGAAGTACCGCAATTATATAGAATCCCTGACTTGCTTGAGGCCTAGACATGATGGTATTTACCTTATAATTCCAAGGGCCGTGACTACCGTATATACCGAGAGTATAACTGCAGCTCTTTACTGACAGTATATACGAGTAAATCTAAGACTTGAAATTATAAGCGTTAATGCTATCCAGATGATGATTTCGAATGTGATTGATATGATTTTTAGTTCTGTTTGGAAACCGATGAATTGATTTGGATTCTGATTGAAAAATGATGATCCCTGAAAATGGATTGAAATGTAATAAGCTGAGCGAAACCACAAGGTGGATGATTGGGACGAGTCCCTGTAATGATAAATGATGAAAATGATTCAGCAAATCACTATGAGATTAGTGGATTGTGCTGTCAAATTGCTACTGTTAACACTTGACCGTTAGATCAAGTTAAGGGATGACAAATTGAGAACTTACTTGACTGAAATTCCCGTGGAGGAATGCTCAGAAGGAAATTTTTCGGTCTAATGAACCTTTATCATGTTAAAGATATGAATGATATGATCTGAATGAATTGTTATTTAATGATGAGTTCTAAGGGATATTTATCCCAGTATTCTGTTGGGTTGACCAGAATATAAGGAACCCCAGAATAAAATTGGATCTTAAGAAAAAGAGTTGTCCTCTACTTTATGAGATGAGGACATCTCGCACTTTTCAAGTGGGGTAGAATGTAAGATTCTCCCCCAGCCTTAGAGGTATACAGGAGTAAGAATCTCCCTTTTTGATCTTATAATTATTCCCTCTCTAAAATAAAAGAAAGATTCTGTTTAAAAAAGGAAGAACCTTTTTCCTGAATACTTCTCAAGAGTCCCACCTATTTTAAGGATTCAGAACAACGAGTTCAGAAGTGAGAATCGATGTTTTGGATATCAAGGTTTTGGTCTCGAGTACGACCCAAAAGAAGTTCTTTATCTCTTGGGAAGTATAAGAAGTTATCTCCCAGATATTGTGGACCAAAGAAAGTAGGTGATTTAACTTACGAACTTCTTTTATCTCCTCATCTCAAAGTTCTTAATGCCTTCTATAGAAAATTGTGCCAAACCCAAATCATGGAAAGACGGTAAAACTTCAGTGGCAAGCTACCGTTGGCTTCTAAGTTACGCTAGCTCCTTCCTTTATATAAGTCGTAACTTTTACTTGTCGCTCACAGTAATCTTACTCCCATCGATCTCCTTTCTTCCTAATCTCCTTCATGGCTTGGCAACAAGAATTAGTTTTATCCATAATGATTCCTCACCTTCAAGACGCAAGTGAGTCTGTGAAGAAGGATTTTATAGAACAGTATGAGCGCTCACTTTTCCCTCACTTGGGAACTTCTGTAGCGCAGACCAAATGGCGGACCTATCAAGACATAACTAGGGTAACACCCTGGGGTCAGCAGCACTTTCGCAACAATGTCCGCTTGGCCATGGTTATTGAAGCCTTGGGTTTGGGTCCCCGATACTACTGCGTCATGAGATCAAGGCATCCTGGGTTTTCTGAGCGGGTCTTCTTATTGGCGTGTTTTCTTCCTCATGAGAAGATATGCCTTTACCCCGTTTTTGGCTTGCCTCTCAGAGGTCCTTTTGTTAGATCACCTCATACCACTGAGATAGGTGCGGCAATAACCAGCAGAATCATTCCCATAGATGAGTTACCCTATACTTGTGCAGCTTGTGAGTGCTGCTTTTGTGATCATATGATGGACGGGCTTATGGAAGTGTAAAGAGTTCTTCTATCTTTACTGTATAAGTTTCGAGAATGAATAAAGTTTAAATCTTGTTCTTATCTTGAATCTTGCTCTCTTTGAGACTTTTTCTTGGTGGTTAATCCTGATTTAAATTTTTCTCTAAGTCTTATAATTCGTGCATCTTGCAAAATTATCCCAGTTTGCGAGATGAGGACATCTCGCGTTTTTTAAGTGGGGTAGAATGTAAGATTCCTCCCCCACCCCCTTTTTGATGTCTAGTATCTTTCCCTGTAATCAATCCCTCTTCAGAAATATAAAGACCTTGTTTCTATCTGTTTTAGCCTAGAGAGAGAAAAATATTCTAGAGAGAGAATATTCAGATTTTGAATATTTTTGGATAGAAAAATATCTCTTCTAATTCAGATGAGTTCCCCTGAAACAGAAATTCAAAAAGAATTTTCCAATGTGCAATTGGAATTAATTGAAAATAGCTGGGTCTAGATTTTCAGAAATCTTTAGACTATGGTCCAATTAAGGTTCCTATGGACCAATAGCATCAATCCATGTGTAGGGAGGAGATAAATCCAACTTGTAAAAAGAAAATACCCAAAAATGAGTAAATGCTCACATGAGGTGAAGAGTTGAAAATGTACAAGGTTTATTAGTAAAAAACTATGAGCAATATTAAAAATATGACATATGTAAGGAAGGGGAATTCTTTAAAGGAGGTGCATATTTCACATAAGATGAAGAGTTGAAAATGTACAAGGTTTATTAGTAAAAAAATTATGAGCAATATTAAAAGTATGACATATGTAAGGAAGGGGAGTTCTTTAAAGGAGGTGCATATTTCACATAAGATGAAGAGTTGAAAATGTACAAGGTTTATTAGTAAAAAACTATGAGCAATATTAAAAATATGACATATGTAAGGAAAGGGAGTTCTTTAAAGGAGGTGCATATTTCACATGCTTGAATGAGTTTTAAACTCATAAAAATTGAGATATTTCATCTCTCCTCTCTCCTCATTTAAGTCTAGTTCCAAAAAGTTAGCTTAACTGACCTAAAAATGGTCAAATGTTGACCAAACTGATTTAGAAAATTCTAGAATCAGTTTGTTTGGTTAGGAGCTCAATTTTTCCTATAAATAGAAGCCTCCCCCTTGTTGAAAAATATATAGTGTTTATGCATCGTTACTCTACTCCACCTAAGCCAGAAACTGTGAATTCATTTAATAATTCACTAGTTTTTGGAGCTTCCCTCTTTCTTCAATCCCCATTAGTGGCTCCATCAACATACTTAACCAATTGATTGGTTGGGGGCCTCTACCGTGAACAAAGAATCAAGCAAGTTGTAAGGTAATTAGTGAATATTGATCTTTCTATAATTTCTCAATGTTTCTCTCTTCTCAACCCCTCTCAAGCTTGAGAAGTTTAATTGGTATGGTTTTTTTTTAAATGCTATTGAAGTTTGAATAGTAGTGAAGAGTTACATAATTTAATAAATGCTATTGAAGTTAATTTTCATTTATGTTTAAATTCTAATGATTCTTATGTAAATTCTCTCTCTCACTCAAGAAAGGGTCATACTCATGACCCATTCTCAATCCAAATCAAGCTTTTCATAAAGCTTTTCCTTAACCCAAGATTAAGCTATGCTTGAGGCCAAATTAATGGCTTTTTCTTATGCTTTTAGTTTATGTATATTGATGATTCAATCCATTATGGATTAAGGATCCAATTAGAGAATCATTTTAATTATTTCCTTAATGATAAGCTTTATCCCTTAGAAAAATTGAGATTTATCAGTCATAGCAGCGGAGCTATGGCAAAATTTTTATAAAAATTATGCATAAAATTTTTTTTTTCAAAGCATAAAAAGAGGACTTCCTACCATATTCTAGGAATCATCATCCTAGATTAATTGAAAGAATTTCATTATAATCATGGAGAAATTGAATTTTAATATTATGCATAAAGGATAAATTTTTATATCAAAAGTGTTATTTTTACCATTTTTATTTTCATGCATAGAAGTATGCATAATGGATAAATTTTTATATCAAAAGTGTTACTTTTATCATTTTTAATTTACATGCATAGAAGTATGCATAAAGGAAAATTTTTATATCAAAAGTGTTACTTTTATCATTTTTAATTTTCATGCATAGAAGTATGCATAAAGGATAAATTTTTATATCAAAAGTGTTACTTTTATCATTTTTAATTTTCATGCATAGAAGTATGCATAAAGGAAAATTTTTATATCAAAAGTGTTACTTTTATCATTTTTAATTTTCATGCATAGAAGTATGCATAAAGGAAAAATTTTTATATCAAAAGTGTTACTTTTATCATATTGGATTTCATGCATATAGGTATGCATAAAAGATATTCTTTTTATACTAAAAGTATGATTTTTCTCATAAATGGATTTTATGCTTAACTTAGATGCATAAGAGAAATTCTTTTATTCTAAAAGTATAATTCCCTACCAAATTGAAATCATGCATAAGAAGATGCATAAAAGATTGATTTTAATTTCGAAAGTGTTAGTCTCCTTAAATGGAATTTATGTATAAATAAATGTGTAGAGAAATCTTATATCAAATAAAAGAATTCTCTTTTTAAAAAAAAAAAGATATGAAATGTGATAAGATGTGATAAGAGGTGTATGAGATGTGATAAGAATTGATAAGATGCGTATGGAAAGTGATAGGATGTGATAAGAGGTGTGATAAGAGGTGATAAGATGCTTATGAAATAAGTTAGGATGTGATAAGATGAATTAAGATGTGTATGGGGGGATGAGGTAAGAAGTGTATGTGATAGGATAAGATGTATATGGGTTGTGATAGGGTGAGAATGGATGTGATGTAAAAGATTAGATGTGAAGGTATATGGGGTTATATAAATGGGAATGTGAAAATGGATGTATGTATGTGGATGTGTGGATATGGAGATGGGAGTGTGGATGTATGAACATGAAAATGGATATATACATGAAGATGTATAAGCATAGATGTAAATGTGGATGTAGATGTGGATGTATAGATGTGAATGGATGTGGATGTATAGATGTGAATGGAAATGTGGATGTGGATGTATGTGAATGTGGATGTAGATGTGGATGTATAGATGTGAATGTGGAATGTGGATGTGGATGTATGTATGTATGTGGATGTAGATGTGGATGTATAGATGTGAATGGGAATGGGGATGTGGATGTATGTGAATGTGAATGTAGATGTGGATGTATGTGAATGTGAATGTAGATGTGAATGTGGAATGTGGATGTATAGATGTGGATGTATGGGAATGTAGATGTGGATGCATGTATGTGAATGTGAATGTAGATGTGAATGTGGAATGTGGATGTATAGATGTGGATGTATGGGAATGTGGATGTGGATGTATGTGAATGTGAATGTAGATGTGGATGTATAGATGTGAATGTGGAATGTGGATGTGGATGTATGTATGTATGTGGATGTAGATGTGGATGTATGGATGTGTATGTATGAATGTGGATATGGGATGTGGATGTATAAATGAGGATGTGAAAATGGAGGTAAGCATGTAGATGTGGATGCATGGATGTGAATGTGGATGTGGATGTGGATGTGGATATGGATGTGTATGTATGAATGTGGATATGGGATGTGGATGTATAAATGAGGATGTGAAAATGGAGATAAGCATGTAGATGTGGATGTATGGATGTGAATGTGGATGTGGATGTGGATGTATGGATGTGGATATGGATGTGAATATATGATATGTGATGTGAAGGAATCTGAAGTGAAGAGATGGAAAAGGAGGTGATTGGATGAGTACACATATACATGGAATGTGGAATAAGTAATGTGGATTAATGAGGGATAATGTGGAAAAATGAGAGTTAATATAGAAACTGTATTTGTAAACTGTTTGTAAATGCTGTTTGTAAATGGCTGTTTTATGTCAAGAATGCTGGGGAAGCATTTTGACCGTCTTGTGATTAAGGTCGTGGAGACCTAACTGATAAAGTTGCAACTGCTGACGGAGAGTCAATGGAGGACGTCTCGCGTAGCAAGGTCGACCGAGGTCTTGACCAGCCTCGGTTCGATTAAAATGGTGAGCTTCCGGTACGGTGGATGAGGGACCAAAGAAGCGGCCTATGAGTGAAGCGCTAGGTCACCTGCGAAGGATCCTAGAGGGTGCTGACCATACGGTGCTCGGGCTCTGGGTCGCCTAGGATACCCACGCGTGCGTCGAGGAAGATATTGGAACAAGGAGTAAGAGTTGTTTTCTGGAACCGGGCATGGATCTGGTTGACTGACCTTGCTGGTCCTCAACGGATGAGTCCATGGCTCTTTTATATGGATCTGTTGGTTGATCTTGCTGATCTTCAACGAGAGTCCATCTTGATAAGTGATTATATTGTTGAGTATTATGGGCTAGGAACTATTGAAACGGCCCCTGTGTGGACAGGTGGTGAGCGTTCTAGTTGCCAATGATGCCATAGATACTCTGATGAAGGAATGATGGGAAATTATGAATCAACTGGATAAATTGGGAGATTGTGATCAGTGGTACTATGGTTTCATTAAAAGATTGTTTTAAAGTTAGCTGATGCTAAGAAAAAGGCAATTTTCATATTGGGTGTGTAAGTGGTGTGGCTAGTTTTATGTTTGCATGAAATTCCGGCTAGGGGGCCTTGGAACTCTTTTCCTTGGTACCCGGGACAAAACCTAACCAAATTCCAAATTGGATCCCATCACTACAGTGGTTGGGCGGTTGGCTAACCCATGGGATCGGATGGGGTTAGGCTGGACTGATGGATCCGTAAACCGAGACTCAATTTCTGTTATTACGATAGATGAAGTAAGTCCCGGATAGTAATTGTTCTATGGATAGGAATCAACGGCTGTGCCTCTTGATGGGGAAAAAAGCGTTGATCCCAATGATCCAAGTGCAAGTTTCTTCCTTGATCCGACCGAGTATCTTTATAGGTGCAGTTGGATCAGCGTGATCAGTAATGATCTTGACTACGTTAGAGGAAAAAAAAAAAAATTTATCCTGGTGGAATCGCCCGTGCTTTCCGGGTAAGGGAAGTTTTTTTTCCGGGTTCGGTTTTGGAAAAACCGACGGATTAGTCTCTTGTCCGGATATCCGTGGACGAGGCCCCGAATGTGGGACCCCTGTCCCGTGCGAGAAGTGCTACTTTCGCTGCTAGTACCCGAATCCGTTGCTCGGTGGGAACAGGGGGATCTTACAATAGGGCTTGCATAGGAGTTTCCAATACATTCCTCCTTATCAGATACATGTGTCTTTTGCCAGAATCACTTCTATTTCACCATACATCAGTGTTTCCAAGCTTTAATGGAAAGCTTCCAAAAAACCAGAATTTTGCTTTGCTTTGAGTTGCTCTAACTTGCTTTATTTTTGCCTGAATCACCTGCAATCCACTCAAGGATGTTTAGAAGACCTTACCCGGTAGGCCAAGCTCTCAGATCTAATAGTAATCGGTGCTCCAAGCTTCACAGCTTCAATGGCAAGCTTCACAGCTTCTCTTCACAGCTTCTTCTCCCTCTTCACTCACTCACTCATAAACCCTAATAGATAGCACAAGGCTCTGATACCATGTTGAAAGAACGGTAGAGGGAGAGGAGACACACACACAGGAGCAAACCCTAATGTATATTGCAAACCCTAACCATAGAGGGAAGCCATCTCCCTTTCTCACACAATGCATAATGCCATAATCCATAATACACACAACGCACTATGAGTTGTGTCCACACACATCTAACCCTAGCTAATGTCCACACACTATGACCAGCTGGACACGCGGTCATTTATGTCTCACACATGTTCCTACCTAATCTGCCAGCACATAGCACAGCTGGCTCACATTGACATCGAGCTTGAATCTCAACAAAGAGGACGGGAAGATGCATGGATACAGACATTCCTCTCCCCCAAGCATCCTTCACATCATCCAATGTTGTCCGATGAGTACACAGGTCCTATGTTCATGGCTAGCTATGATGACTTGACATATTTGTTGAAATATACAAGTGAATAGCGTGTGTACGGGAACAAGCCCTTGGTTAGAGGCTGTAAAAGAGAATGTGTAAATGTGAAAGAACCTGTGAAAAGGTGAGAAGAATCTACTGGGAGAGAATAAAGGGTAGCATGAGAAGATTTAGGAAGTGTGGAGATATTCTGGGAAGTGTGGAGATATTCTGGGAGATATTCTGGGAAAAGTGAAGAGGTGGAGAGAATCAGGGAAAAGAGGTGGAGTGAATCATGGAGAAATCAGTGGGATTTGATGCTTGATGTAAACTCTATAAATTGAGGCATTGCCCTGATGAGAATTTGTTGGTTTTTGAGTATCCATGCCTACATTAATCTATTTGTTAATTACCCACACATCTTAATTATTTGCTAATCACTTTGTTAATGATGTTGATTCTAGTGTTTGATCCACCATAGCTCATCACAATGCCCTAATTTCAACATGGTATCAGAGCCATGCCTAGAATCCATCATTTTGTGAGCTCATTATCTTTCTAATTATTTTACTAATTAGGATTAGTAGAAAATTATAATTTTCCCTCTTTTTTCAACTCACCTCTATACCCCCAACCAGTGGAGGAGCTCCCTCTCTTTGCACACATAAAATTAGGCCAAATCCTTCTAGCACATGATAGCCAACTCTATGCTCTTCAAGCTCACCTAATCAAAAGCGCAAACCGCCAAGAAACGCAGGAGAAATCGTAAATTTTTTTGGTGCCTTTTTTCTGAGGAGTTTGACATTACTGCTTCATCCAATCAAAGTTCTCTAATTCCTCTTAGCCCAAGGTGTTTTCAAGCATGCTCTACAAGCTAGTGAAGACAGAATTCAATTTCATCAAGTCTACAATGAGATCCAAGCTCTTCATCAAATCTGCAGGTTACTTTGGTAAAACAGAGATTAAGCTTTCAATATTTGGTCAAATCTTGTGTTTATTGGCTTAATCCTCTACTAGACTCATTGCTATTGATGGCTTTGAAAGCATTTGAGCTCATTTGAAGTCTAAGGCACCAGTTCTAGACTCCCCGCATACCCTATTTTCTGCACACAAAATAGTGGATTAATTTGCTAATCAATGATTAATCAATGCTAATCACTGTATTTTGGTGCAATTGAGGGTTCAAATTAACCATTAGGTATCTGATACAGATCCCTATAACTTCAGATTGCAATTCGGAGTTGGTTTGATACTCCAACCATTCCGTACAAAGTGAGAAGAATCTATTGGGAGAGAATAAAGGGTAGCATGAGAAGATTTAGGAAGTGTGGAGATATTCTGGGAAGTGTGGAGATATTCTGGGAAAAGTGAAGAGGTAGAGAGAATTAGAGAAGTGAATCATGGAGAAATCAGTGGGATTTGATGCTTGATGTAAACTCTATAAATTGAGGCATTGCCCTAATGAGAATTTGCTAGTTTTTGCGTATCCATGCCTACATTAATCTATTTGTTAATTACCCACTAATTACGTCTTAATTATTTATTAATCACTTTATTAATGATATTGATTCGAGTGTTTGATCCACCATAGCTCATCACAATTCCCTAATTTCAACAATATTTGCTACAAGAGGGTGATGTATTTTCTATTATTGTCATTGAGGGCAATAGGGAGGGAGTAGAATACTATTTGATGAGTTGCCCTAGGCCAAAGTGCATCCTCGACCAGGATACAATGGATGATCATGGGTTTTCTTTTGAGGCCCATAGCATGATTGTGGCAGGCCGGTTCTACCAACAGTAGATTCGACTTTGTTGGGATAGTCTTGAGTTCCAGCAGATCGAAGTGGGAGTTAGAGGCATTTCAGTTCTCTCATCTAGTAGTTTCTACTACCAGGCTCAATCTTAATCAAGTACAGAGCCAAAAACAGAGATCTCGTCTGCATTTTCGGCTTTGAGTGGATGACCATGAGAGCATCCTAAGGCATTTGAGAGCCAGAGAGGGTGCTGCTAACTATATCTCTATCTTGATTAGTGACTAAAATCACACTAGCTGGGTTAGCTCACTTACATTGTACTTAGATTTATTGGTAGTGACTCACCTCAGACTAGCTGGGGTTGCTCATTTTCATTATGCCTTAATCTATTGAGTTAGTGACTAAACCCAAAGTGAAGGGTTAGCTCACATTCTGTGGATTAGCAACAATTAGCACCAGTGTGGATTTTTCAAGTCTCTTAGTGCTTGAGAGGCCATGGAAAATCCTGCTGTTCCCATGCCATCGTGCCCAAACATGCTCCAATGGTGAGACCAAACTTTGCAAGCATGTGGGGAGGGACCCACCCCCACATGCTCGCAAAGTTTGGTCTCACCACACCATCGAAGCATGTTTGGATTAGCAATTAGCACCTAGTGTGGATTTTTCAAGTCTCTTAGTACTTGAGAGGCCATGGAAAATCTCGTTCTTCCCCATGCCATCGTACCCAAACATGCTTCGATGGTGACCAAACTTTGCCAGCATGTGCAAGAGACCCACCCCCACATGCTCCCAAAGTTTAGTCACCATTGGAGCATGTTTGGATTAGCAATTAGCATGCCCAGTGTGGATTTTTCAAGTCTCTTAGTTCTTGAGAGGCCATGGAATCCCGCTCTTATCCATGCCATCATACTACCCAAACATGCTCCGATGGCAACCAAGCTTTGCAAGCATGTGGGGGGGATCCACCCCCACATGCTCACAAAGATTTGTCACTATCGAAGCATTTTTGGATTAGTAGGTAGTATCCAGTGCAAATTTTTCAAGTCTCTTAGTCCTTGAGAGGCCATGGAAATTCCCGCTCTTCTCCATGCCATCGCACCCAAACATTCTCTGTATAAGATTCCTCCTCAGCCTGAATAATGAATAAGCATTTACTTCAATCCCCTGTAATCCATTCCCTGTTTCTGAATACAAGAAAATATTATTTTCCTTGTTTTTGTCTAGTGAGATAAAAATTCTAGAGTGGTAAATCAATATTGAGAAATTTTTGGATATAAAAATTCTACAAATATCAAAAATATATTTCCCTGAAACAGAAAATCAAAATAAATTTTCCAAGGTGCATTAGGAATAAATTAAAAATGATGTAAAAGACCTTAGTCTAAGGGTCAAGATTTTTTGATTTTTTGGGATTATGGTCCAATTAGGGTTCCTATTGACCAATAAGATTAATCCAAGTGATGGGATGTGATAAATCCAATGAATAAAAGAAAATACCCAAAAAATGGTCCAATTAAGGTTCCTATGGACCAATAAGATTAATCCAAGTCCTCTCTCCTGGATAAACCAAATCAAAAAGGGAGCCAAACTGGTCCAAATCTTGTCCAAATTCAGCCAAACTGAAGCTGGAAAATTCTAGAACTTAGTTGGACTCAGTTAGTGGCCTCCCTCACCTATAAATAAACCCTCATTCTTTTTTATTCTCATCTGTGAACTAGACCATGCCAGTATTACATTAGAATAAGCATATTTTCTATGAGCATGAATCGCCAGCTAAGGGGGCCTGGGAACTCTTTTCCTCGGTACCCGGGCAAAACATAACCAAATCTTTATAATGGAATCCCACCAATAAAGTGGTCAGGTGGCTGGATCGGGGGATTCCTGTGATACAATTAAGATGCGATTAGTTACGTTAGTTAGATTAAGTCTTGAGAAGACCCTTGTTTTGTGGGAGGGAATCAGCATCATTTGTGCCTCGTTATTAAAGGAGGAAAAAAGCGGTGATTCTATGGACCAAGTGCAAGTCTCTTCTTTGATATGACCATGTGACTTCAGGTTCGGTCTGATCAGTTTAAAAAGTGATGACTTTGACTCGTTGGATAATTCCCCGTTAGAAGATTTTCCCTAGAGGAATCGCCCGTGCCTTCCGGGCGAGGGGAGTTTTTTTGGGCTCAGTTTTGGAGGAACCGTCGGGCTAGTCTCTCATCTGGACATCCGCAGAGCAGGCAAGGCCCCGAGTGTGGATCCCTGCTCCATGCGGGAGGCCAACGCTGCTTTTGCCGCCGCCGCCGCCCCTGGTGGAGGGGGATCCCACACTCTGATGGTGACAAAACTTTGCGAGCATGTGGGGGGACCCTCCCCCCCACATGCAAAGTTTGGTCACCATTGGAGCATGTTTGGGTTAGCAATTAGCACCCAGTGCAGCTTTTTTTAAGTGTCTTAGTACTTGAGAGGCCATGGAAAATCCCACTCTTCCCCATGCCATCGTACCCAAACATGCTTTGATGGGTGACCAAACCTTGCGAGCATGTGGGAGAGATCCACCCCCACATGCTCGCAAAGTTTGGTCACCATCGAAGCATGCCTGGATTAGTAAGTAGCGCCCAGTGTAGATTTTTCAAGTCTCTTGGTACTTGAGAGGCCATGGAAAATCCCTCTCTTCTCTGTGCCATCGTACCGAAGCATGCTCTGATGGTGACCAAGCTTTGCAAGAATGTTGGAGCGGGCCCCTCCACATGCTCGCAAAGTTTGGTCCCCACCATCAGAGCATGCTTGGATTAGCAATAAGTGCCTAGTGCGGATTTTTCAAGTCTTGTGCTTGAGAGGCCATGGAAAATCCCACTCTTCTCCATGCCATCATACTCAAACATGCTCCGATGGTGACCAAACCTTGCAAGTATCTGGGGGGCATGTTTGGATACGGTGGCATGGGAAAGAGTGGGATTTTCCATGGACTCTCAAGCACTAAGAGACTTGAAAAATCTACACTCGGTGCTAATTTTGCTAATCCAAACATGCTCCGATGGTGACTAAACCTTGCGAGCATGTGGGGGGGACCTACCCCCACATGCTCGTAAGGTTTGGTCACCAAAAATAAATAATTTACATAAATTAAATAAAGCACACACATTGACTTAGCTTAATACTCTTGAGATGGCTTGATGGGCGCTAATTGCTATTCCAAACATGCTTCGATGGTGACCAAACTTTGTGAGCATGTGGGGGCGGGTCCCCCCCACATGCTCACAAAGTTTGGTCACCATCGCAACATGTTTGGGTAGGATGGCATGGGGAAGAACGGGATTTTCCATGGCCTCTCAAGCACTAAGACTTGAAAAACCCACATTGGTCACTAATTGCTAATCTAAACATGCTCTGATGCTGACCAAACTTTGGATCGTGTGGGAGTGAGTCCCCCCCACATGCTCGCAAAGTTTGGTCACCATCAGAGCATTTTTAGGTACGATGGCATGGAGAAGAGCAAGATTTTCCATGGCCTCTGAAACACTAAGAGACTTGAAAAATCCGCACTGGGCACTAATTGCTAATGCAAACATGCTCCGATGGTGTGGGTGTAGGTCCCCTCCCACATGAACGCAAAGTTTGGTCACCATCGGAGCATGTTTGGGTACGATGGCATGGAGAAGAGAGGGATTTTCCATGGCTTCTCAAGCACTAAGAGACTTGAAAAATCCACACTGGGCACTAATTACTAATCCAAACATGCTCCGATGGGGACCAAACTTTGCGATCATGTGGGGGTGGGTCCCGCCCACATGATCGTAAAGTTTGGTCACCATCGGAGCATGTTTAGGCACGATGGCATGGGGATTTTTGACAAACAATATGATAGCCAAAGTGTTTAAAGAAATCCAAAAACTATGAACATAATCTAAAATGCAATGATCCTCAATAATGAAAAAACATGCACCATCGGAGTATGTTTGGGTACGATGGCATGGGGATTTTCAACACACAATATGATAGCCAAAGTATTTTAAAAAATCCAAAAACCATGAACATAAACTAAAATGCAGTGATCCTCAATAATGAAAAAACTCATAACTATATAAACATCAACTAAGTACATCATAATGTGAGCTAGCCCATCTACTTTAGGTTTCGCCACTAACTCAATAGATCAAGGCATAATGAAAATGAGCTACACTAGCTAGTCTGAGGTTAGTCACTACCAATAAATCTAAGTACAATGTAAGTGAGCTAACCCAACTAGTCTAAGTTTAGTCACTATGAATGGGAATGCGAATAATATCATCATCTCTGACCGGTGGTCGACGTGCACATCAAGGTTGCTCTGCACGTCGAGGAGGCTATGCTGGCTGTGGGGGTCATCGAATATCTGTGGGGAGGTTTACCTCAATGGCAGGATCATAAGCTAGTGCTGGTGTACTCGGCAGCTCACGAGTCCCATAAGGTGATATAGCCCTCTCCCTCTCTCTACGTCATTCTATTGCAAGATGTCTCTATCTATAAACCCAAAATTTATAATCAGAAATGGTATGTGACTACCACTCGGCATGTGTAAGCTCCTCAACTATAAGGACACGCTGCTCATGTGAAGCAACACTGCTACCCAACCAGCACCATCACCCGAGGTGTCACTAGGAGTAGCACCACCCACACTACTCATGTGTTGTGAGCTATCTCTCCTGAAGGACTCTCTGGTATGCATCAAACTTTTGTGCACTCCACTCAATCTCTAGAGGCACCTCAGGCTCCTAATCTCTATCATCCAACCACAATGTCGATTCCTAAGTTAGTAGTAAGCTGATGTAAAATCAAGTGACCTGTCAGTCCTAGCATCTACTCAAGCAAAGCCTAGGTGAAGATCGTCAATGCCAAGAACTCTGTATGTCGCTAGGTTGGCGCGTGCTCGGCAAGAGGAGGAACATGGAAAAAATATCCACATCCTAGAGCATATCCCCACTAGTACTGTCAATGTCCTCCATTAGGGGAAATTTGAACATATTTTGGGCCTTTTGCTAATGAAAGTAATTAGCAACAGATCAATAGAAATAGAGGATTGTTCACATTTGGTCTCCTTTGAATATACGAAGGGAGACTAGGCTGTAAGGAGGGGGACTAGGCTTTCAGCACTAGGCTGTAGGGAGGGGGACTAGGCTTTCAGCACTAATAATTACACTTGCCCCTTTCAAAAAGTAAGGGGGTTAGGGTAGGTTTGGTCCCACCATTCTCGTGGCTCCAAAATTTCTTAAAATTTTGAAATTTTTAAGATTCTTCCAAAAGTCACTTTCCCCCCAAAAAACCGTTTTCTTGTGCAGCCTACTGCTATTGGTCCGCACCAAGTTTGACGACGAGATGTGACGGAGCTTCATTAGAAGGATCATTTAGAGGGATTCAAAAAATCGAGCAATGGAGACCTGGTGGCCATTGTACATTATGTGTACATGGCACGAGATATCCATATTCATAAACAAACTCGATTCCCATGCAACTGTAAGTATCATAGGGAAGGAAGGAGGCCTGCGATATTACGATAGCTACATATTTCATGTTTAATGATCTTATTTTTGGGTTGCAGATATTTTTCCTTCAAACTTGGCAGAGGAGCAACCATTACGAAGCCTTACCGAAACATTTCAAGCACTCCATGCAGACATTGGTGAGGCACTGTTTTCTTGTAAATTGAAAAATTTAAGTGCAACTATGTTTTGAGTAAAAAACATGATAAAATGAGGAGAATTTCTCAATATTTACAAAAAATATTATTAAACTAGAAGAAAATTTACAAATATTTACAATGATAAATAAGGAGGAGAATGAAGCTTTCTATTTTGTCTCCATCTCCTCTGGTTTTGTCTCCATGTGCCCCTTTGTCTCCTCTGGTTTTGTGGCCTCCTTTGTCTAAATGTCCATTTCCTTTAATTGATTCTGGTTATTCTTATCAACAAACTTGAGTTCGTTCTTAGCTTTCTTGCCAACACCCTTATTGGCACACCCACTTGAGGACCACTTTTCTTTGAGGTACTTCCTGGTTTAGTACCCTTGGTGAGTACCTTGTTGAGGAGCACCCTTGGTTTCTTTATATAGAGTTCCTTGCTTAAACATAAAATGCTTCAGTGTGGTGGTGAATGTACAAGCATTTTCTTCTTCTTCTTAGATGGAGAGGCTTGCCTTGGGGGGGTGATGGAGAGTTTGGATCATTAGGAGTAACTGAATTATTCAAAATAATATTGATTGCTCTTGCACGAACACTCCACATCCAAAACTCGTGAGATCCAAGAGTGTGTAATTAAGAAAATTCCTCAGATTTAAGAACCTCGAATTATAGAAGATATGTTAAAATTTAGGTAAAGATTTACTGCAAAAATAGTGGGTTTTTACATAACCTACACTGCTATCAATCTCGGTATATTTAGACAAAAGATATTTCCACACATTGGTAATAACATGCCATCCCCACCATGAGGTAGAATCTTTTGTAAAGCAACTGGCTGATTCAGAAACTTATACTCTGCCTCCTTTTTCAAATTCAAATATTCATCTTTAATAGCTCTCTTACATGCCCTATTAAAAATTAAATTTGAATATAAGGAAAACTAAAGTATGAAGCTTACAAGGAAGATCAATATGAAAGTTAATAATAAGGAGAACTACTTACAATTTAATCTGCCCATGCATGCCAGTCAGGCTATTCATAAAAATAATACTTCTTCTCAGAATATTGATAACACAAGCACTCCAGTGTCCACTAGAAAAAAGTAAAAGAAATATTTAAGAAAGCAAATATCCTTAAAAGAATTCTACACATATTTCATATAGTAAACACATAGGAATCATCAGTTAGAGACAAACCTCTCTACATATGGCAAAACAACAAAACAAATGTTCTTATTTTTCATTGTCTTGAAATAGGATGTGAGCTTGAAAGTCTTTTTCTTCGTATCAATCAATGCATGTGACACTAAGGGATCACACCAACATTGCATATTACCTACCTTGGTACTTGGGCAAGCCTCTCTGAGAATTGGCCTTCTCCAACTACACTAGGGTCTCTAAGCTATCATGCACATGTGATATATTCTCGTTTTCCTTCACCTCCTCCTCCCCAGAACTCTTGTTGTCTGGCTTAGATTTCTTGACCAACTTTATGTTCTTCTTGGGATGGGAAGTAACTTCTTCAACTTTTATATTATCTGCCTTTGATCTCCTTCTCAATGCTAGGGAAATTCTGAGGGTCTCAAAGGCTTTCCTATCCCTCATTTGGTAAGGGATGAAGAAATTTGTCAAACCTGCAGCTCATCCTACTTACAAGTGTCATGTCTCTGTCCATCAAAGTGTCTCTTCTTGCATGGGCAACACATATGAAGCTATGATTCATAAAGTCTATAAGGAATTCTTCACAAGCTTCTTGTAGACATGCCACTGCACTTCTCTACCATCTATAATGTCCTTGCCCTTTGATACTGTCACTTACTGTTTCTGACAATTCTCAGGAATGGTGCCCTAGGGATGAGAAGATGTGTAGACTCTTGTGCTTGCCTTATCTCAGCAAACAATTTCTTTTTTTTGTGAAGGAACGTTCTTGCCTTAGATATATTAGTTCTACCCTTTACTGGTTTCTTCTGTAACGGTTACTTAGATGTTGCCTCAGCTTCAGTTTGAGGTTCTGGCTCTGAATCTTTCTATTTTGGAAGGGAGGGATCAGGGTACACCATCCTCACAGTTTTCTTTAAGAAAAGGTAATCTCATATTGGGTGCGTAATGTTGAGAAAACATGGTGCTCATGCTAGATCAAGTGTGTGGAGAGGAGAGACTCACAAAATACAAGAACAAACTCTTGCTTATTAAGTTGTTTATGAATACAACTAGGCCTTGCTCTCATACAAAATGCCTCATGGCCTCACCTTTAAATAGGTGAACAAGTGGACGTCAAGTCCATTCACACTCACACCCTTCTCTCACCCTTCTACTCAACCTTAGTCTCTTAATACCCCCCCCTCAATACCAACTATGAAAGGATGGAATAGGTGGTATTGGACATAGGATGCCTTTATAATATTAGGCGTACAAGGCGGCTTGAATATAGGTGTGGTTATCTAGGATTTACAAAAGTGTTCCTAGAGCCTTAGAGGCTATTACATTGATGCCATCTAAGTCTTTATTTGTTTGTCGATGAAGATGTACACCTCAATGATGGTGCACCCCACTCTTTGTGTTTGCTTGGCTTCTTGTAGATGACATGCTTAGGAGACACATGCCATTGCTTCCATCATATGCTTTCCACCTTGACCATTCTCACACAATGATCATAAGCAGGCTGCCACCATTGCTTAAGTGGTTTGCTTTTAGATGGTCCTCCATCATGCTTTATGCTTCCTTGAATACCATATCTCCTCCATGAGTAATGAGGTAGATGTAAATGGGAAAGGGAAAGGGAGGGTCTTACCACTTGCCTTATGCATTGGTCAAGGGCAGTGTCTACTCCACAATTACAACAACTTTTGTGCATGTTAGTTACATGATACCCATTAGGGTTTGAAGTTACAAGGTTAATGAGAGTGAGTAAGTGGTTGAGGTAAATGCTCAAACCAACAAGGTTAATCATCCTTGGCTCAAGAAGGAGAGGGCATGGCTCATAATGTTGCCAATGCCTCTTACAAAAACAATGCCAAAAGATGCTTACAATCATGACAAACAACAAGGTAGAGCATTTAGGGATTCTATGCTCAACCTTACAACTCATCTTATACGATGAAAATGCAGAATATGCAGCGGAATAACATGCCTTGGGCTTGGAAAACGAGAGCATACGGCTTATGGCTTGCCTATGCCTCTTACAAACAAGGGCCTCAAGGATAATATACATAAACATTGAAGATGAACACTTAGTGTACATGTGTTCAAGTTTAAACCACTCAAGTATTGAGTTTGTTAATGAAAAAACCAGAATTCTTCAACCTCTTTAGCTTATGAGATGAAGACAATTGGTTCATGGTTGCACCATTTCTCTTTGGAAGAAGCGGTTTGTCGATGAAGACTTGAATGTGGCACTTATGGTGTGTGCCCGGCCTCCATGTTGATGAAGAAGAGCCTTCTTAATGTAAATGACCTCCTCCTTTGATGGTTGAGACCACCTTAGTGTTAAGCAACACTTTGGTTGATGATTAATATCACCATTAGTGTGTATAAAACACAATTAGTGCTAAAAGGTACATTTTTAGTGTAAAATGACACTTATTTTGGTGATTAACTCACTATTAGTGTTTAATAACACTATTAGTGTTTAAGAACACTTTAAAATAACCTCCCTTTGTTGGATTAATAACTTAATTAGTGTTAAACAATACAATTAGTGCTTAAAAGCACACTTTGAATCACTTGAAAGCTTAAAAATTGATGTTGATGTTGAAGCTTGACGGGCATGAGGCTTATGGCTACCTCATGTGGATGGAATCTCTTCAAAATCAAGAGAGAACTCAGCAACAAACATTCACACCACAACTTGAGTGATTAGAGCAAGGGAGGTGATGATATGAGCAAGAAAATACCAAAAAACTCAAGCTTTAATGGAAGCTTGAGGGAAGACAGAAAGTGGCGCCTGGTCTTTTGCTGATTGCCGGTGCTACAGAGGATGGTTGAAGCTCAAAGTTGAGCTGTGAGTCCTCCACTCTATGGGCTACCATAGCCCTAAGAGAGCTTAGCCTATTGTGGTCTATAGTAGCCGGGCTATGGCTGTACGACCAGCAGGCGCAACAGAAACTGCAGGCGACTCCTTCCGTGGGCAATGCCGTCGCAGCGCCAGGAGAAATCATGCAATTAGTCGTGCAAATGGCAACACCCGAGTGTGATCTCCATCTGCCATGAAGAAAGTTTTGAGAGAAATGGCTTCTACAGGCTGCTGTAGCTCCTCCACCATGAGAGGGTTGAGCTCCACACAAGAAAGATAAGGAAAAAATGGATTTTTTTGACCTAATCTACACCACAAGTGGTTCAAATCACCTAAGCTCTAGATACCATGTTGAGAAAACGTGGTGCTCATGCTAGATCAAGTGTGTGGAGAGGAGAGACTCACACAATACAAGAACAAACTCTTGCTTATTAAGTTGTTTATGAATACAACTAGGCCTTGCTCTCATACAAAATGCCTCATGGCCTCACCTTTAAATAGGTGAACAAGTGGACCTCAAGTCCATTCACACTCACACCCTTCTCTCACCCTTCTACTCAACCTTAGTCTCTTAATACGTAAGTGGTGTGTCTATTTAATGTTTGCATGAGAGCCGGCTAGGAGGCCTGGGAACTCTTTTCCCTGGTAGCCGGCGGGACAAAACATAACCAAATATTTATAATGGATCCTATCAATGCAGTGGTTGGGCGATTGGCTAACCCATGGGATTAGACGAGGTTAGGCTAGATTGATGGATTCCTATAATAAAATTCAATTGTGTTCAAGTTACGATAGTTGAAGTAAGTCACAGGATAATTCTTGTTCTATGGAAAAGAATCAACGGTTGTGCCTCTTTTGATGGGGGAAAAGCGTTGGTCTCTATGAACCAAGTGCAAGTTCCTCCTTTGATTTGGCCATGTGACCCACGAGTTCGATCAGAATAAAAAGGATAGACTCTTGACTATGTTGGAAGATTTTTCTTGGAGGAATCGCCTATGCTTTCTAGGTGAGGGACAATGTTTTCGGGTTTGAGAACCGAGAGATTAGTATCTTGTCCGGACATTCGTGGGCGAGGCCCCGAGTGGGAAGCTTGATGTTCCTACTTCCACTACTAGCACTCCAGAGTTTGGTGGTGTGCAGAGTTTGGTGGTGTGTAGAGTTTGGTGGTGCGCAGAGGGGGCAAGGGTCTCACAGCTGGTATCAGAGTGAATTTGTGTGGAATCCCCGACTTGCTTGAGGCCTAGATATGATGGTATTTGCCTTATAACACCAAGGGCCGTGACCACTTGTATATACTGTGGGTATAAGAGTTGCTCTATACTGACAATATATACGAGTGAATCAAAGACCTTGAAGTTATGAGCAAAAATGCTATCCTAGTTGATGATTTCGAATGCTAGTTGATATGATTTTAGAGTTCTGGTTGAAAATTGATGAACTGATTTGGATTCTGATTGAAAGATGATGATTTTTTTATATATATTTTGGTTGAAGGAAGATGTGTTGAATAAGTTATGATAATGATGAATGGAGAGAAATTCGAGTGATGAGATAGACAATCAAGACTTTCAACAGATCACTATGGGATTAGTAGATCGTGTGCTGACAGGTTGTTCACAGCTTGACCTTCAGTGGACCCAATTGTGGAATGACGAATTGAGAACTTGTATAATTAAAATTCCCGTAGGGGAATGTTCAGATTATTGGTCTGATGGACCATTATTGTGAGGATAAGGATATGAATGAACTATTTTTTGATAATGAGTTTTGTATGTTTCTTCTTATAGAAGAGATCTTTATCCCAGGATTCTGAGAGGGTTGACCAAACTTTAAGGAACCCCAAAATGAGTTGGATCTAAATTTTAACTCCTTTTAGATTTAAATTATAAATAAAGTAGTCTTTTCACACCTGAGCATCTTGGTTAAGTTGGAAAAAGGGACTTGACAAAGAATTTTCGTATTGATAGGATCATGGATCGAGGGCGTTGTGGTAGAAATTTTAACCCCCAACTCGATGAGGATGAGCTTGACCCTAACGTTCGCAAAGCTCTACACAAGTCAGCCAGGTGGCGAAGGGGAACACTTAGGCGAGGCCGTAGAAAAGTGGATCGAAGCAATGGATGAGTACTTTGATATGTCACTGGTTATAATGAAAAAAGTAGGGTGGATCTTGCCAAGATCAAATTGTAGAAATAGCCAGAGTAGCGTGGAGGAACCATTGTTAGACAAACCACTTGGATCGAAACACCTAGATGTGGGATGATCTCAAAGCATACCTCAGAAAGAGATTCTGTCCTCCAGGCTTCTTGGAGACAAAGTTGAATGAGTTCCTAAAGCTAACCCAGGGAAGTCGAACTATGGAGGAATATCACCAAGCATTCACCCTCCTCTTCAAATACTCGCCACCACCGCTGGTGGATGAAGAACAGCTGATGGCCAGGTTCATTCTGGGAATGAAAAAACCCTTGGATACCTTGGTGAAAAATGCTAAGAGAGTTTCTATGGCTAAAGCAGTGCGGATAACCTCAGTCTGAGAATTGGGAAAATCAAAGAGAGAGGTTTCCAAACCAGCCATCTACTTCCAAATCAGTAACGCTTGGAAGTAATAGAAGAAGAAAGAGATTATGCTCCAGCACGAGATGAGGACATCTCGCATTTTTTAAGTGGGGTAGGATGTAAGGTTCCTCCTCAGTCCCTAAAAGATGTATAAGGTCTCCTCTCAGTCCCATGTAATCATCCCCTATTTCAGAATGTAAGAAAACATTATTCTTCTTTGTTTTTTGATCTAGAGAGAGAGAAAATAATCTAGAGAGAGGTAAAAGAGTTTTCTAATATGCATTAGAAATTAATTGAATATGTACATTCGACACCTTAGCCTAAGGGTCCACATTTTCAGAAAATTGTGAATTAAGGTCCAAAGAGTGTTCTAAAGGGCCAGTAGGGTTGATCCAAGTGTTGGAATAAGAAAAATGCAAGAATAAAAGAAAATCCCCCAAAAAGGACTAAATTCTCACATAATAAGATGAAGAGTTGACTAGTACATGACTTAATAGTTAAAAAAATGAGGATTTATTAGTAAACAAATGGATATTTGACACCTCAGGAGGAGGTGAGTGGAGCTCATTAAGGAGGCTCCTAGAATCTCCATGATTACTCTTATTTTTTAATCAAAAATATGAGATATTTTATCTCTCCTCTCACCTCTTTCAAACTAGATCAGAAAAGTGGACCTAACTGGTCCAAAACTTGTCCAAAATGGATCAAACTGAAGCTAGAAGCCTCTAGATTCCATTTGGACTTGGTTGGTTGCCTCCCTTACCTATAAATAGACCCCCATTACTTTGTATTTTCATCTTAGAGTAATTCTATGCTAGGGTAATTTTTTATTTAGTGTATTTCTATTATCCCTCTACCTTGCCTCTCCATTGTGAAGCTTTGGAGCTTCACTAATCCTCTTCTTCTCTTGGAGATTACCCTCTTCTTCTTGGTGGCCAAGCTTCTTCTTTGAGGTCTTCACGTCTCCCTGAAGAATCAAGCCAAAAACCAAGCGTGAAATGATGAGAAATGATGTGGAAAGATGGAAATTTTGTTAGAAACTGTGTTTGCATATGAAACATATTTTTTAAGGATTGTTTTACGTCAAGAATGCTGGTGGAAGCATTTTGATTATCTTATGGAATGAGGTCGTTGTGGGGACCTAAGTGGTCAACGGAGAGTCTATATGGATTTTATGAGATTATACTCCTAGGTACTATGAGCTAGGAACTATTTAAAAGGCCCCTGAGTGAGTAGGTGGTGAGCGTTCTAGTTGCCGATGATGCCATAGGTACATTGAGGAAGGAATGATTGGAATTTGATTTATGATTGGAAAGTGGAAAAGTTAGAATTGGACCATGGAAATGGAATATTGAGGAATATGTTGGAAACACCATGGTTTTATTGTTGCAAGCTATTTTGGAATATGTTGGAAACACCATGGTTTTATTGCAAGCTCTTTTGGAAATAGTTGAGTCTAAGAAAAGGTAATTTCATATTGGGCGTGTAAGTGGTGTGTCTATTTAATTTTTGCATGAGAGTCGGCTAGGGGGCCTGGGAACTCTTTTCCCTAGTACCGGGACAAAATGTAACCAAATTTTTATAATGGATCCTATCAATACAGTGGTTGGGCGGTTGGCTAACCCATGGGATTGGACAGTTGGCTAACCCATAGGATTGGACGGGGCTAGGATGGATGGATGGATTCCTATATTATAATTAAATTCTGTTCAAGTTACGATAGTTGAAGTAAGTCATAGGATAATTCTTGTTCTATGGAAAAGAATGAACGATTGAGTCTCTTTTGATGGGGAAAAAAGCATTGGTCTCTATGAACTAACTGCAAGTTACTCCTTTGATTTGGCCATGTGACCTATGGGTTCGGTCAGAATACAAAGGACAGTTAAGGCTCTTGACTACATTAGAAGATTTTTCCTCGAGGAATTGCCTATGCTTTGTGGGCGAGGGAAGTTTTTTCCGGGTTTGGTTTTGGAAGAACCAAGGGATTAGTCTCTTGTCCGGACATTCATGGGCGAGGCCCCAAGTGGGAAGCTCTACTTCACGCAAGAGGTTGCTACTTTTGCTGCTAGCACTCGCTAGTATCAGAGCGCATTTGTGTGGAATCCCCGACTTGCTTGAGACCTAGATATGATGGTATTTGCCTTATAACACCAAGGGCCATGACCACTTGTATATACCGTGGGTATAACTGTAGCTCTATACTGACAATATATACGAGTGAATCTAAGACCTTGAAGTTATGAGCAAAAATGTTATCCTAGATGATGATTTCGAATGCTGTGGTTGATATGATTTTAGAGTGCTGGTTGAAAATTGATGAATTGATTTAGATTCTGATTGAAGGATGATGATTTTTTTTTAATTCTGGTTAAAGAAAGATGAGTTGAAGAAGTTATGATAATGATGAATAGAGAGAAATTCCAGTGATGATAGACGACCAAGTCTTTCAGGAGATCACGATGGGATTAGTGGATTGTGCTGACAGATTGCTCATAGCTTGACCTTGGCCCAGTGGACCCAATTGTGGAATGACACATCGAGAACCTGTATAATTGAAATTCCTGTAGGGAATGTTCAGATTATTGGTCTGATGGACCAATATTGTGTTAAGGATATGAATGTTCAGATTATTGGTTTGATGGACCATTATTGTGTTAAGGATATGAATGAACTATTTTTTGATAATGAGTTCTGTATGTTTCTTCTTATAGAAGAGATCTTTATCCTAGAATTCTGAGAGGGTTGACCAAACTTTAAGGAACCCCATAATGAGTTGGATCTAAAGTTTAACTCCTTTTGGATTTAAATTATAAATAAAGTGGTCTTTTCACCTGAGCTTCTTGGTTAAGTTGGAAAAAGGGACTTGACAAAGAATTTTTGTAATAGGATCATGGATCGAGGACGTCGTGGTAGAAATGTTAACCCCCAACTCGATGAGGATGAGATTGACCCTGACGTTCGCAAAGCTCTACACAGGTCTAGGTCCCTTCAAGGGCGAAGGGGAACACTTAAGTGAGGCCGTAGAAAAGTGGATCGAAGCGATGGAGTACTTCGATGTCACTGGTTAAGATGAAAAAAGTAAGGTGGCTCTTGCTAGGCTGAAGATTGTAGAAACAACAAGAGTAGCATGGAGGAACCACTGTGAGACAAACCGCTTGGATCGGAACACCCAGACATGGGATGATCTTAAAGCATACCTTAGAAAGAGATTCTATGCTCCAGGCTTCTTGGAGACAAAGATGAACGAGTTCGTGGAGCTAACCCAAGGAAGCCGAACTATGGAGGAATATCACTAGGCATTCACCCTCCTCCTCAAATACTCTCCACCGCTGGATGAAGAATAGCTAATGGCCAGGTTCATTGGGGGAATGAAAGAACCCTTGGATACCTAGTGAAAAATGCTAAGCCAATTTCTATGCAGATGGCAAACGATTTCATCAAGGCCTTTGTTGTCAAGGTCCCGTTGAAGCCAACACCATCGTTTTTCAAAAGATTCCTAACCCCAGAAGGTGATTCCAACTTTCTAACTCCTAAGAGACAACAAGGTCCTAGTCAAACTCAGGATACGGGAAGTTCTAGAGTGGAAGAAAGGCCTTTTCCTCGGAACACAATCCCTTGGAACTCAGCTTCAGAAGTTCCACCCTTGAACAAAGGAATTATCTGCTTTAACTTCTGCCAAGGATATGGTCATCGTAGTATGGAATGCCCAACTCCTTTTGGATCAAGGTTTTCAGGACAAGGAAGTCAATTTGATTTATGATTGGAAAGTAGAAAAGTTAGAATTGGACCGTGGAAATGGAATATTGAGGATTATGTTGGAAACACCATGGTTTTATTACAAGTTGTTTTGGAAATAGTTGAATGAAAGAAAAGGTAATTTCATATTGGGTGCGTAAGTGGTGTGTCTATTTAATTTTTGCATGAGAGCCGGCTAGGGGGCCTGGGAACTCTTTTCCTTTGGTACCCGGGACAAAATATAACCAAATTTTTATAATGGATCCTATCAACAGAGAGTGGTTGGGTGGTTGGCTAACCCATAGGATTGGACGGGGTTAGGCTGGATCGATGGATTCCTATAATAAAATTCAATTATGTTCAAGTTACGACAGTTGAAGTAAGTCACAGGATAATTCTATGGAAAAGAATCAACAGCTCGACAAGCACCATCGTCAAGCCGATGGCTAGTGTAATCCCACCTTCTCCCCTAAGACAAACTCCGCATATAATTGCTTTGCGAAGTATATGGGAATCTGGGCATTGTTTATTTGTTTACTATGCATATGGGTACACTGTTTTCTAGGCCATATCATGCTTAAAAATGTTATCATTAGAGTTATTTTGCACATGAGCCTCTTATGATCCGTGTGAAATAACTATAACATCAAGCATCGTGAATACTAGCACGAATGAAATTGCCATTGAAGTTGTGGAGGAGTCAATTCCACTTGAGAAGGAGATTTGTTTAATACAAAACACATCTAAGAGAGCAATGTTGATTGTGGTATTTGATTTAAATGGATTACTCTTGAAGCATTGTTCCAGTCAAGTTCTCTACACCAATCCATTATATATGCTCCAAATAGATACCTTATACTTTGTCCAGGGTGTATATCATTTTTGCAAAATGTTTTAGAAAAATTCAATGTTGGTATCTAGTCAACTACAACATAGGAGAATGTTCTCCAGATGGTGAGAGCTTTTCAAGAGAAAGCTAGGAGAATACTTCCTTTCTTTTCTATTTGGAGTCATACATAATGCATGTTATAGTTTTGAGAAGAGAAAGGTGTTCAGGCCAGATAACCCAGGTGTTGAGGCAATGTTTAAACTACTTGAAAGAATGTGAAAAGCCTTTCAATGTGATCCAAGGAGGACAGTTCTTATTGATGACTCTCCATATAAAGCTTGTGTTTCTCCCTCTAATAACTGCATCTTTCCAAACAAGTTTGATTTAGATAAGAAAGATGACAATGTTCTCATGGGAGAGCTACTACCATACTTAATGCTTCTTGATAATGCAAAAGATATACGTATTGTCGTTGAAAATAATCGATATGGTCAGCTCCCAATATTGAATAGCCATGATTTATATAACCTTGTTGGTGATGTTATTGACAAATGGCAAGAGTATAATGTGATTTGGTCACAAACAAGGTTCAACACTGGTAAACTTCCTCTTGCAAGTCAATTACATGACTCTTCTAAGGTGAAGGACATAGGTGGAAAGAGAGGTGATAAAGGCGAATCGATTGGTGAAAGAGGCATGCAAAGCCTTCATGGTAGCTCATCTCACATCATGGGAGATGAGATAAAGGATATTCTAATCAAAGAAGGTCCTCAAATTTCAAGTATGAAGCCATCAAAATTGATTTCTCTAGCTAAAAGATTGGGTTGCAAAGGAGGGAGTAACTTGAGGTCTGAGTCCGGCAAAGGCATATATCAATAAATTGCTAAATGATCATGGTCTTCTAAATATCAGTAATAAGTAGAGCAAAGGTATTATCCTATCTAGAATTTCTCACTATATTATAGATATATTCAAAAAGTGTGTACTGTAACGTTGTAACTTTCATCATGACCTTTTGTGTGAAGGTTTTTCTAGGTTGTAGAATTTCCAAAAGATCTATTCATGTAATGCAATGGATCAAGAACTTTAAATCAAGATATAACTTGGAAGTTTAAAAACATTCACAATGATGTACATGTTTATTCTCTTGATGAATATATTCAAGTTTTGTGGAGATATCTCTATTCGCTTGATGTACATGTTTATTCTCTTTATTTAAGTTTTGATGGATTATTTCAGTCTTTAGGGTCTTGAACTTTGTTGCATTTTTTCTAGTGTTAGCCTATAGTGGGAGTGCATCCTGTTCTAAGGAGGCTCCTTTATTGCAATTTTTCTCATATTTTGTCAGACAATTTCTTCACTGGAGTGCACCCTCTTGAGGCTTGTTCATAAGTGTGTTCACAACATAAAGTTTATATACCACTCGTTTCTTATAATGTACTTAAAAACCATTCTACAATCTATTATTTAGTATCTTCTCGTTTGTCCTTCTATAATTTAAAGCCCCTCGCTCAAGGTTTGATTAGCACCTTGTACTAATAGCTTTGCACAAGGAGTTTAGAATGGCCCTAGGACCATTCTATAACATGCACCTAGGGCCATTCTTTTACGATAAGGCCACTGTTTTCCCTTGAAGGTCTCAAAGAGCATGCATAAGTGGCCATGGGGCATCTTCATGCACAATAAGAGCAAGAATGGCCTAGGCCATTCTTGCATGACCCCAAGCCCTCAAGGTCATGTTGGAGATGGCCATGGGGCATCTAATAATGGACCTCGGGCCATTCTAGCATTGGCTTCATGGATCACCCAACTTTCATGCATCCTTCTAGGCATCAAAGAACGGTCCAGGGTGATTCTTGGATCATCCAACTTTCTTGCATTCTCCTCAGCATAAAGAATGTCCTTAGGGCTATTCTTTTCATGCACACAATAGGTGTAAGAATGGCCATGGGGCCTTTCTTTTTCATAGAAAATAAGGCCCTTGTTTAGCCTTTCTTTTTCATAGCAAATAAGGCCCTTGTTTAGCCTTAAACAAGGGCCTTTCTTTTTCATAGCAAATAAGGCCCTTGTTTAGCCTTAAAGGCCTCAAAGAGCATTCAATAGTGGCCTTGGGGCATCCAATGTCCCTAGGGCCATTCTTTTCATGCATAACAAGTGCAAGAATAGCCCTAGGGTTGATTTTTGCATGACCACAAGTCCTTAAGTCCTTTGTCTGTAAGTTTTCTCAAAGTCTAGATTAGCATGCCTTACTAGGACTATTATATTGTGGGGCAATATATTGTTGTGTAAGAAGGGGTACAGAATGATCCTAGAGCCATCCTACTATACAAACTTTTGTACAATTTTCTCTTTGAAATGGCCCCAAGATCACTATACCACTAGTAAGCCCTTGTTTGAGCCTAGACATAAAGGGTTTTTATTCTTTCCTTGTCTTGTAATAATGAATGAAGGAATTTGGCTAATTATGTGTGTTCCTATTTCGGATGATAGCATAGGAGCAATCTTGGCAAATCAAAAGCAATGTTCATTCATGTATGTAATCACAAATATTGTAAATATTTCAAGCCAAAAGACCCATCTTGACATACAAAATCTCAATGGGTATCCCTTCACTTGTATAATAGAAATGTAATTCTACTGTGTACTCTCCTATGAGATAATGTACCTTTCTCACTAGAAATAAAAATTTAATGTTAATTGCTAGAGCCTCAAGTCTTATGTATCTTGTTTAGTAGTCTTCCTCTTTTATTTATTAGTCTTCCTCTTTTATTAGTCTTATGTATCTTGTTTATTAGTCTTCCTCTTTTTATGTATTATTCATTTAAGAAGTCTCAAATTTGACTACAAATGCAAGTTATTTGAATCATTCTATTTTATACCAATTCAAGTGTCAAGATCAATAACTATCATGCATGGCCTATTGTTATTTGAATCATTCTAGTTTATACCAATTTAAGTGTCAAGATCAGTAGCCATCATGCATGGCATATCGTTTGTTGGTGTCTCCTTTCACATTATTTTATATTTTCATATTTTTCTCATCTTGTACCACTCCCATTATAAACAATCAAAGGTACAAAATGGTCCTAGGGCCATTCCTCTATTAATACACGTTTTAGGTCTCAAATTTAAGAGAGTCTTGAGCAAGCATGCACTCATATTTACCTCTTCTAAAGTCAGATAAGGCACATAGTTTAAGGGACCTATGTAGTAGCAGCGTCTAGAGTAAAACTTAATCTATTATTTGAACTAAAACTTTACTTATTATTTGAAGGTGCACATTAGTGCTAGAATGGTTCATTGCCGAGACAAACTCCCATCTAACTTCAATGTGTTGCATATAGGGTTTGTTCTACTTTTATTTCAAAGCACCAAATTACAAGAGTTTCTCTTTACTCTACAGCCTTAGAATGACCCTAGGACCATTCTTTTATCTTGTTTCTTGGACTATTAAAATAACACTGTGGCACATGGGGGCTCCTAATTTCATAGTATATATCATATATTTCCTAATAAGTTTTCACAGTATTTTAATATTTTTTCACACAAATAGCACACAAAAATGAAAAACACGACCAACCTGGGAATGGGACTTTTCCCACTTTATCTAACATGATGTTTAGTGCCAAAAAAGAATGGAAAACTTAGGGTATGTGTTGATCTTAAAAAGGTCAACGCAGCCACTAGGAAAGACCATTATCCACTACCCTATACTACGGAACGTGTTTTGGAAAGAGTGGCTGGGGAAGAAGCTTACAGCTTCTTGGATGGATTCTCCAATTACAATCAGGTGTCCATAGCACCAGAGGACTAGCACACAAGACAGCTTTCAATACAATGTTGTGGGGGACATTTGCATACAAGGTTATGCCCTTCGGCCTCACTAATTTCCTAGCAACATTTCAACGGTTGATGTGCACATCCTTCAAGGACTACTTATAGAAGTGGTTGGAGGTATTCATTGACGATTTGTGTGCACACTCTTTATGGGCAGACCATATGGCCTGCTTGAGGAAAGTGTTCGAGTAATGTCGATTATATCGTATATCCCTGAACCCTTTAAAGTGTTAGATTTGGGTCAAGCATGGTGTGATATTGGGACACATTGTCTCAAAGAATGGTATATCCACGGATGATAGCAAGGTCAAGTTGATATTGGAGCTTCCACTGTCCATCAATTACAAGGGTGTGCAAAGATTTACGGGCCATGTGGGGTATTATTGCCACTTCATAATTTTCTATGCTAAAATAGCCAGACCATTGTACAAGCTCCTCATTGTCTTTGAATGGACTGAGAAATGCTCAGAAGCATATGATCGACTGAAGAGCATTGGCTAGCGTGCCAATTCTACGACCCCCCAATTGGGATCTCATATTTCACGTGCATATTGATGCATCAAATTTTGCTATTGGCATACTAGCCCAGCCTGTTGAGTTCAAATTGGACTATCCAGTCTGCTTCTCGCTAGTCGTCAGCTAAATGATGCGGAGGTGAACTACACCACCATAGAGAGGGAAGGATTGTTGGCCATGGTTTACATCGTCAAGAAATATCAACATTACCTCTTGGCCAAAAAATTTGTATTCTTTGTGGACCATCAAGCCTTATTATACCTAGTGTGAATAAGCCTTGCACCACTGGGAGAATCACACGATGGTTCCTATTATTGTTGGAATTCAACTTTACAGTCATAACGGTAAGAAAAGGAACACCGCATGAGTTAGCCGATCATATGTCAAGAATTCCAAATGGGGAACTAGCAAACTGGTGTTGATGATGATCTCCCTGATGCTTGTTTGTTCAAGTTGGACATGGTACCCGAATGGGTTGTGAGGAAATCTCAGATTATGTAGATTATGGTTTTCCGTAAGAAATACCTTTGAACAAAGATAAAATGCGGCGGCTTATCAAGCTTGCTGCACCTTATCAATTGATTGCAGGAGAACTATATAACCTAGGAAAAGAAATGTGCTAAGAAGATGTGTTGGAGAAGATGAGCTCATCACAATATTGGATGAAGCTCATTCAAGGATAGTAGGAGGGCATTTTGCTGGAGAGATCACAGCTCGAAAAGTGCTTCAAGTAGGACTATCACTGCCTACGTTGTGAGATCCTTGCCCTCTCTGCGCATCGAACTTTGGAGTGCTGGCAGCAAAAGTAGCAACCTCTCACGCAGGGCAGAGCTTCCCACTCGGGGCCTCGCCCACGAATTTCCGGGCAAGGGACTAGTCCGGTGGCTCTTCCAAAACTGAACCCCGAAAAAACTTTCCCCACCCAAAAAGCATAGGGGATTCCTCGAGGAAAATCTTCTAACGTAGTCAAGGGCCTTAACTATCCTTTGTATTCCGACCGAACCTACAGGTCACATGGCCAATCAAAGGAGGAACTTGTACTTAGTTCATAGAGACCAATGCTTTTTTCCACATCAAAAGAGACACATCCTTTGATTCTTTTCCATATAACAAGAATTATCTTGTGACTTACTTCAATTATCGTAACTTGTACAGAATTGAATTTTATTATAGGAATCCATCGACAACCTAACCCCATCCAATCCCATGGGTTAGCCAATCGCCTCCAATCGCCTAACCACTGTATTGATAGGATCCATTATAAAAATTTGCTTATGTTTTTTCCCGGGTACCAGGGAAAAGGGTTCCTAGGCCCCCTAGCCGGCTCTCATGCAAAAATTAAATAGACACCACTTACACACCCAATATGAAATTGCCTTTTCTTAGATTCAACTATTTCCAAATAGAATTGCAATAAAACCATAGTGTTTCTATCATAATCCTCAGTATTCCATTTCAATGATCCAATTCTAACTTTTTCACTTTCCAACCATAAAATCTAAATTCCAATAATTCCTTCCTTAGCGTACCTATGGCATCATCGGCAACCAGAACGCTCACCACTTGGTAAGTCCCTCTAGGCTCACCTAGTACTTCACTCAGGGGCCTTTTCAATAGTTCCTAGCTTATAGTACTCAAGAGTATAATCAATATTTTCAAAATCCATATGGACTCTCCGTTTGAAGATCAGCTAGATCAACCAATAAGATCCATTTATCAAAAAGAGCCATGAACTCATCCGCCCCGTTCTCATTAGGACCTCAATGGAAGGCTTCTTGGGCCCTTTTATTTGGCAGTTTAAGGAGTCAAACCTTTTCTCTTAAGAAGAAACGTTTTCTAATTAGAAGCTTCAAAACGGCTACTTTATTCGAATTTGAATTTTGAGGGAAAAATGGAATTTAAAATATAGCGGACAAAACCATATCATGTAACATATCTATGGAAAGCTCTTGATGCGTAGATCACGGATCTATAATCTCCGCTCAAATCGGAGCTTGTATGTAGAAGTTATGGAGGTCCGAAAATTGTAAAATTGCCTCCCCCACTTTTTGGGGAAAAAAGTGCACCCTTTGACCACTCTTACACCTCTCTTACGAACCCAACATTTCAGTCCACATGACAACCCCCCATTTGGCTATTCCTTAATCACCTTGATTAGGCTTGGGCAAATTAAAGGGCCCAAGAAGACCCCATTCACTTCCTAATGCGTTGAAGACCAGCAAGGCCAATCAATCAGATCCATGCCCGTGTTCACAAAACAACTACAGCACATTTTCTTCCTCGACGCACGCGTGGTATCTTAGGCGACCCATAGCCCGAGCACCATATGGTCAGCACCCTCTAGGCTCCTTCGTGCAGGTGACCTAGCGCTTCACTTCATAGGCTGCTTCCTTGGCCCCTCATCCACCATACCGAAGCTCACCATTTTAACCGAGCCGAGGCTAGTCAAGACCTCGGTCAACCTTGCCACCCGAGACATCCTTCTTTGACTCTCTATCAACTATTGCAACATTTTCCACTTCGGTCCCCAAACGACCTCATTCCATAAGATAGTCAAAATGCTTCCCCAGCATTCTTGACGTAAAAAAATTTTTAAAAAATAAGTTTCATATGCAAATACAGTTTTCAAACAAAATTTCTATCATTCCTCATCATTTCTCTTTGGATGCTCTCTTAACCATCCGCCAGGGTGAGTCATCCCATATTCCTAATTTCACATCATTCTACATCACTCCATATCATTCCATGTCATTTCACATCATTCCACATCATCCTCCCACATCACTCCACATCATTTCACATCAATCCACATCATTCCACATCAATCTACATCATTTCACATCAATCCATATCAATCCACATCAACCACATCAATCCTCATGAATCCACATCACTCCACATCATTTCACACATCATTCCACATCAATCCACATCAATCCACATCAATCCATATGAATCCACATCAATACACATCAATCCACTCATCAATCCATATTAACCACATCAATCCACATCAATCCTCATCAATCCACATCATTCCACACATCAATCCACACATCACTCCATATCATTCCACACATCAATCCACATTAATTCACATCATTTCACACTAATCCACATCACCCATATCAATCTAATTTCTACAAACAAGATAGTCTTTTTTCACTTTGAGCAAATCAGTTTTGATTATCAACTTTCCTTGATCTAGTTATCAGCATTTTTGTTCCACAATCAACCGTAAAAGTACAGTTACTCTACTTTTCATACTGATAGAACTTTCTAAGTCTCTGCCATTACTTGGCTTAGTTAAAGACAACTTTTCTCATCTCAATTCAATTAATTCTAAGTTCTCGTTCACTTTTGGATCCTCAATCCTTTTTCAAGAATTCCCGAATCCTTTTCCCTTGGAATAAGTTAATCCACAAGTATTTACATCCATCCAACTAAGCATGTTTCTGGTCTTTTTCTGGGAAATCCTTTTCCCGTTCAGAATGTACCCAAGATTCTATTTTTCGAGAATCTAGACATATACTTCATAATTCCAAAAGTTAATTATGTTCTTGATTCCTATTTCTAATTAAAAATTTATCCATGTTTTCTCGATGCATTCCTATGAATATTCTCACATTCTTATCTCAATTTTTCCAAAAATAGAATATGCTCAATATTCCTCTTTTTGAATAAAAGATTTATGCATACATCCGTATGGGATTTATTGTAAGATTCCTCCCCAACCTTTCAAGATGTCCAGCATCTTCTCCTGTAATCAAATCCCTCTTCAAAAATATAAAAGATCTTGTTTCTACCAGTTTTAGCCTAGAGAGAGAAAATCTTCCAAAGAGTGGTAATTCAGTTTTTAAATATCTTTGGATAGAAAAATATCTCATCTTATTAAAATAAGTTTCCCTGAAACAGAAGTTCAAAAAGATTTTCAGAAGGTGCATTAGAAATTAAGTATAATCTGTTCAAGAGGCATTATCCTGGGGGGTGAAGATTTTTTCGAAATTTTAAATTAAGGTTCCTATGGACTGTTTCCATATATATATATAGGCAGTGATGTGTGTGAACACACTTAGGACCACTGGGGCACTTTTTCCCTCTTTAGGAGGTTTTTTTCCCCGGCTTGTATATACGCCCATCCTTCTAGGACTAACTTATCTTTTGTACATTGACACAATCTAGGACACTTGGTGTTGTGTGCATTCTTACTTCTTCTTCTCCAAGCTTTGTGTGCTTTCCTGCAACCCTAATTCCAACAATTGGTATCAGAGCAGGCATCGGCTCCCAGGGCTATGCCGCCAGCACCCTCCGACTCACGTTCTCCGATTGAGGTGAGCTTTCACGAGCTCTTCCAGGTCCCTATACTCTACAAATCAGCCCATAGGGCTGAGCGTTCTCAAAAATTGCATCTGAGGTCGTTTCGGGCTCCGTTTTTGCATTTCAAGTTCTGCACAGGTGTTTTCGTCATTTTGTGCAAAAATTTTGACAGTGCAGTTTTCTGCAAAACAGGCATACGTATTCTATTGTGGCCTGTGCTACATAGCACGAGTTGTTTTCTATTCAGTCTTTGCTTCATTACAGGTAGCTTTTGCATCAGTTTCAGTCAGTGGCCATGGCTGATAACAACAATGATGTATTTCGCATGTTGTCTGCTGCTGAAGACAAACTTGATGGAGACAGCAACTACCCACTTTGGGCATACATGATGCAGCATGTTTTGGTTGCAAAAGGAGTGTGGAACATTGTGCAGGGTATGGATGTACATCCAGGTTCTGTGGATGTAGGATCTGTTGAGGATGTTGCAGGTTCTAGCAGCTCTACTATTGCTGCTGTTTTACCCACTGCTGAACAAGCTCATTGGGATGGTAAAGATACGCAGGCTCATGCCTTGATTGCACTTTCTATCAAACGTAACATCACCCCACATATTGGTTCAGCTAAAACAGCAAAACAGGCTTGGGATATTCTAGCTGGTTTGTATGCAGGTCGTAACGAGGCAAAAATCTCTTGCCTGCGTAAAGAGCTGGAATTGAAGATTATGCAGGAAGATGATGACATGAATGTTTTTCTTGCTGAGATTAAAGATCTCAAAGAACAGTTGATTTCTGCAGATGAGATTATTCCTGATCATTCTCTTGTGCAGACTGTTCTTGATGCTTTACCTGAGACATATCAGACTTTTGCTTCCACGTGGAGACTTCTTGCTGAGGACAGACCTGATGCTGTTAAGTATGATACTTTAGTCAACAAGCTCTTGCAAGAAGCGCAGTCTAGGCAAAACAGGGCCAGGCAGCGTGCAGTTGATCAAGCATTTATTGCTGCCCAGCAACAGAGAAGAAGTGGTAAGGCAGTCCCTTCCACTGTTTCTTCTCCTATTAGTAGGTCTGCAACTTCTTCTCCTTCCACAGGTAGCAACAATAAGTCTGAGAAGGCTCTTGATAAAGGCAAGAAAAAGACCAGGTGAAACTATTGTAAGGCAAATGATCATGTCATTAAGAATTGCCCTAAGCTAAAGGCTAAAGAGGCAAAGAAGAAAGAGTCAAATGCAGCCACAATAGCGGATGCTTCTACAAATGCAGATTCTGCAAATGTTGTGCAGGATACAGAATGGCGTTTAGCATGTATTGCCAATATGACCCATCTGTACATGATGCATGTTTGGCAGTTTCTATTGACTCTCATGTTTGGTATTTTGACAGTGGTGCTACAAAGCACATTACCTCGCATCGTGATATGTTCACTTCTCTTGAGGCTATCCCTAATGGGAATACTGTCACATGTGCCAATAATGCTTCTTACCCAGTGAAGGGCATTGGTAAAATTATGCTTACTGCTGCAAATGGCAGCGCTTTCACATTTGTATGTGCCAGGGATAAAGAAGAATCTATTGTCTGTCTCTGCGCTTGCTAGACTTGGACTTGTAGTCAAATTTGTGGATGACAGATGTACTATTCATGATTTGACTTCTGGTGATACGATTATTATATCTGGCACCTTGTTTCGTGGGCTGTATAGGCTCAATTTTTATGACAAGTGTGTGGAAGATTCAGCAAATGCAGTTTCTGATGAAAAGGCAGTTTCAGATGCAAAACTATGGCATGCTCGTTTTGGTCATCTGAACTTTGCTAGTTTGCTGCGTTTGCAGAAATTTGATATGGTTGCTTCATTGCCCCCTCTTGAGGCACCATTGAAACATGTTTGTGAAGGCTGTATTTTGGGCAAAATACAGCGTTCTGCGTTTCTAAAGGATGGTTCTGTGCGGGCCACTCGCAAATTGCAACTTGTACATAGTGATGTATGTGGGCCTATGCAAACTCCGTCATTTGGTAAACACTTGTACTTCGTGACTTTCATTGATGATTACTCAAGACATGCATGGGTATATCCACTGAAGGCAAAGTCCAAAGTGTTTTTGTGCTTCAAACTGTTTTTTCTTATTGGTTGAAAATGTATCCAATTGTACTGTGGACACCCTCCATTCTGATCGAGGGGAGGAGTACATGTCTAAAGAGTTTGATGCATTTCTGGCTAGTCGTGGGATAAAACACCAATGTACAGTGCCTATACCCCTCAGCAAAATGGTGTTGCTGAGAGGAAAAACAGGTCACTTATGGAGATGGCATGATGTATGGTCAAGAGCCAAGCTTTGCCACATGCGTTTTGGCTTGAGGCTATCATGTGTGCTGCATATGTACTCAACAAGTGTCCCACTAAGGCCTTGCAGTCTATTACTCCATACGAATCTTGGCATGGCAGGAAGCCTTCTATTGGTCACTTGCGTGTCTTTGGTTGCTTGGCCTATGCTTTAGTGTCTATACAACAACGCAGAAAATTGGATGATAAGGCTGTCAAATGCATTTTTGTTGGCTACAGTGCTGAGAGCAAGGGTTACAGATTGTATCATCCGCAGTCAAAGCGTATCTTGATTAGTCGAGATGTTGTTTTTGTGGAAGATGCTGTGCAGCCTTTGTTATCATGTACCAAAGAGACAGGTGTGAGCTCACGAGATGTATTTGATACATTGTTGCCTCTGTTTAGTGGGAATTCAAATGTAAGTCCTAATGAGGCAAATATTCAGCCTATGCAGATTTCAAACGACATCATAGATCAGCCTATTTCTGATGCAGATTTACAGGATGTAATTTCTGAGGATAGGGCTAAAAATGAGCAGGCTAGGTATGCCTAAATGGCTGGTGCAAACCTTGCGTGATAGTAAATTTGATGCACCTATATCTAGTCATACTCGTTCAGGTTTTCAGCATGCCTCTTATGCATCAGATTGTTATGCTTTGGCTATGTCTAGTATGTGTGAAGAGGAAGAACCTCTTTCATTTGATGAGGCACAAAAATCAAAAAATTGGTTGGCTGCAATGCAAAGTGAATATGATGCTATAATGAAGAATGGTACATGGTCTTTGTGTGATTTGCCTATTGGTAAAAAGGCCATTGGATGTAAGTGGGTTTTTAAGTTGAAACGAAAGCTAGATGGCAGTGTTGATCGCTATAAGGCAAAGGGTTATGCTCAAGAAAAGGGCATTGATTTTGATGAGACCTTTGCTCCCACTTGTCGTATGACTACCATTCGTAGCATTTGTGCATTGGCAGCTCATAATGGTTGGAATGTACATCAGTTGGACATAAAGACTGCGTTCTTAAATGGAGATTTGCATGAGGAGGTGTATGTATCGTAGCCTCGTGGTTTTGTTCAAAGAGGGCAGGAAAACAAAGTGTGCAGGTTGAAAAAGGCTTTATATGGTTTAAAGCAAGCTCCACGAGCTTGGTATGAAAAGATACATGCATATTTGACTGCACATGGTTTTCAGAATAGTCCAACAGAAAGCACTTTGTATGTTAAACGTGTGGATGATGTACATCTAATCATTGCTCTCTATGTCAATGACATGCTGCTCACAGGACCAAATGAGAGTCATATTGCTGATTTTAAGGCTGATTTGAATGCCTCTTTTGAGATGTCAGATTTGGGGCATTTACATCATTATTTGGGGATACAATTTAAGCAGTGTGATGGAGGTATTGCTTTGTGTCAGACAAAGTATATTGAGACGTTGTTGCGGAGATTTGGCCTTGAAGACTGCAAGCCTATTGCTACTCCAATGGAGACAGGTTTGAAGTTGAGTCTTCATGATGCTGGAGATCACTTTGATGTCACACTCTATCCAGACAGTTGTTGGTTGCCTCATTTATGTATGCATTACGAGGCCGGACATTCAGTTTGCAGTCTCACATGTGAGCAAGTTTATGCATATACCAGGGTCTCAGCATTGGAAGGCAGTTAAATGCATCTTTCGCTACTTGAGTGGCACCATACATCTTGGGTTGTTTTATCCCAAGGGGGGGATCGTTGCCGCCAGATTTACATGCTTTTTCGGACTCAGATTGGGCTAGTTGCTATGACACAAGAGTGTCCACAAGTGGTATTTGTTTCATGCTCGGTAGCTCATGCATATCTTGGTTGAGCAAGAAGCAACCTACTGTGGCCACTTCTAGTTGTGAAGCTGAGTACAGGGCAGCTTTCACAGCTATGGTTGAGTGTGTGTGGCTCAGACGGCTTATGGGGCTGACTTGGGTGTTGGACAGGAGTCTGCCACCTCTATCTTCACTGACAGTCAGAGCGCATTGGCAGTTGCAAGAAACCCAATTTTTCATGCTTGCACAAAGCACATTGAGGTGCATTATCACTATGTCAGGGAGAGACTCTCAGCAGGAGAGATCAGCTTGGCCTATGTGCCAACACAGGACAACCTCGCCGATCTTTTCACAAAGGCGCTTCCTCGTGAGAAGTTTGAATCTTTCCGCAAAGCTTTGGGCTTGCTCCCCTTTGTGGACTGATCTACTTCAGGCATGGCACTCCCCTATACATGAGTGCCAACTCTCGTTCACACCATCACTCCCAGGGGGGATTGTTGCCATATATATATATAGGCAGTGATGTGTGTGAACACACTTAGGACCGCCGGGGCACTTTTTCCCTCTTTAGGAGGTTTTTTCTCCCGGCTTGTATATATGCCCATCCTTCTAGGGCTAACTTATCTTTTGTACATTGACACAATCTAGGACACTTGGTGTTGTGTGCATTCTTGCTTCTTCTTCTCCAAGCTTTGTGTGCTTTCCTGCAACCCTAATTCCAACATGGACCAATAAGATTCATCTAAATGTAGGGAGGAGATAAATAGAAGAATAAAATAAAAATCTCCCAAAAATGAGTAAATACTCACATAAGATGAAGAGTTGACTAAGGACAAGGTTAATAGTTAAAAAAGAGAGATATTTAGGTGAAATGATGCATTTTTGACACCTCAGTATGGGGGAATTCCCCTCATGAAGGAGGCACCTATTTCACATGCTTGAATGAGTTTTAAACTCCCAAATAATGAAATATTTTTATCTCTCCTCTCTCCTGTTTCAACTAGATCCAAAAAGTGAGCAAAACTGACCCAAAAATGGTCAAAAATTGACCAAACTGATCTGGAAAATTCTAGAATCAGTTGGCTTGGTTAGAAGCTCACTTTTTCCTATAAATAGAAGCCTTCCCCTTTTTTGAAACTCAATAGTGTTTTTGCACTGTTACCCTGCCTCTCCCAAGTGCCAAAAACAGTGAATTTTACTCATAATTCATTAGTTTTTGACCTTCCCTCTTCCAAAAGATTGGTGGCCACTCTTGTTTCAAACAAGAGTAGAACCCTCAAATCATCAAGCCAAAGGAAAGCTCTCAAATTCATTAGTAAGTTGGAGATTCTTCTCTTTTTCATTCATTTTATGGTTTTTTATGATTTTTGTCTTCTCTAAATTGCAAATGATGTTATGCCTCATTGAAAAAAGACATTCCCCTCTCTTCTTTAGTAAATCCAACCATTCTTATCCTAGATGAATGATTAAGGAATAAAATCAAGTTTTCATAATATTTCTCTTGATTGTTTACATTAGAATGTTTTAAATACTTTTGGTAAACTTCTAATTAATTTTAGTAAGTTAAAAATTGAAAAATGGTGAGCCATACAAAGGAGGTTATGGCAAAATTTTTTGAAAAATTATGAAATAAAATTCATCTTTTATTAATCAAAAAGAGTAATCCCCATCATTAGTGTATTCTCAAAGTGTCAATTTCATTCATGCATAAAAAGACGCATATTGGTTAATTTTTATAAAACAATGATTTTCAATAGAATTAAATTCTATGAAAGATACTTATTGATAAATTTTTTATTATAAAAGTGTTACTTTTATCATTATTAATTTTTATGCATAAGAGGATGCATAAAAGAAATTTATTTTTATTATAAAAGTGTTACTTTTATCATTATTGATTTTCATGCATAAGAGGATGCATAAAAGAAATTTATTTTTATTATAAAAGTGTTACTTTTATCATATTTGATTTTCATGCATAAGAGATGAAAGTGTTACTTTTATCATATTTGATTTTCATGCATAAAAGAATATTTTTATTATAAAAGTGTTACTTTTATCATATTTGATTTTCATGTATAAGAGATGCATAAAAGAAATTTATTTTTATTATAAAAGTGTTACTTTTATCATATTTGATTTTCATGCATAAAAAAATTTTCTTTTATTATAAAAGTGTTACTTTTATCATAACTGATTTTTATGCATAAACATATGCATAAAAGATATTTTTTTATATTAAAAGTGTGATTTTTATCATAAATGATTTTATGCATAAATTTGATGCATAAAAGAAATTCTTTTATATTAAAAGAATGATTTTCATCATAAATGATTTGTATGCATAAACATATGCATAAAAGATATTTTTCATATATTAAAAGTGTGATTTTCATCATAAATGATTTTATGCATAAGAGAAATTCTTTTATTTTAAAAGTGTAATTCCTACTAAATTGGATTCATACATAGAAAGATGCATAAAGAATTTATTTCAACCCAAAAGTGTTATTCTCATCAATTTTGATTTTATGCATAAAAAGATGCATAAAGAAATCTATTTTTAGTTCAAAAGAGTTATTTTCATCAATTTTGAATTTATGCATAGGAAGATACATAAAAGATTGATTTTTATTCGAAAGTGTTATTCTCCTTAAAATGAAATTTATGCATAAATAGATGCGTAAAGAAATCCTATATCAAAAATAAGAATCCTCTTGTATTCTATAAATAGATATGAGGATGTGAAAAGAATTAGATAGATGAAAATGAACGAAGAATGGATGGAGATGTATATATGTGAAAGAATGGATGTAGATATATGTATGTGAAAGAATGGATGTAGATGTATGTATGTGAAGGATGTATGGGAAAGGAAAGATGTATGTGTATGTGATAAGTATGGATGTGGATATATGAATGTGAATGTACGGATGTGGATGTGGATGTGGATGTGGAATGTAGGGAAGAGTAGATGAAGCTCTTACCCCTCGTACGGCTTCCTGTGCTTCTCTTGCTTGCAGCTCAGCCCTTAGCATAAACCAGGCTCTGATACCATGAAAAGATGCAAGGGAGAAGAGAGCTTGAGCTCTTGCAAGCACACACACACTCACAAAACTCTAAAAGAGAACACACAAGGTGAGAGGCTGAAAATCTTCTTCTTCTTCACTCAACACACCATATACAAAGATAAGAGTACACACCATATAAAAAGGTACTCAACCAAATACATACTAGGGTTCTCTATAGTGTGAACCCAACTAAATGAGTTGGCGCTATAACTATGCCAGTCTCTAGAATGGCTGTCACACAGCCTGTCATCCCACTGGCCGCATATCACCCATGATCTCACCAACCATGCCAGTGGTGTAAGTATAGGGCCTGGTAATGATAGTGTGGAAATGGCAAATAAAATCTTGTGAATGGTTTGGTAGTAGTGCGATGGATAATCACAATGAGTTTTGGGGTCATAATGATGGTGATAATATCTTGATTGGTCAGGTCTTAATGATGGTGATAATGTCTTGAGTGGTGTGTTGCTAAAGGATTGGCTCCTGCTTCTAGACCACCTAATGGTCTCCTGAGTGTGTCTCTCCCTGCACTGGTGGCTTCTCTTGTCCCTAAATGGTTTCATCCCCATTTCCTAAGCCTAGATGCTTGCCATGGTGGGCTTGCCTCTTGGGGAGGGTCAATTAGTGGGATTGGCTCTTGGGGAGGGTCAATTGGTGGCACTACATGCATCTTGGGTGAGTTGGGTTAAGGTGTCTTATTTTTGGAGTGTCCCACAAATGATCCTCCTAAGAAGAAGTCTCAGATTTGAGAACCCAAACTTATGTGGGAGGATGTAGGTGATGTTTGAGTGTGACTCCCAATGGATCCTCTATCCAAATGTTAAGGCTTTCCTTTAGTCACCTAGATGGTCACCCAATGTTCCACTCATTCACCAGATCTTCAAGTAATGAAACATAACGTTTTTTACCGATTTCGGGTTGCTGATTTTTCATTTAAGAAGGATTGTTGCCTCCCTCTGCATTGCCTTCTACTGTAGTTTTAATGCTTTTCCCTTGTTTACTTTGGCCAGTGCATCGTTGACTCGTCGGACTCCTTCCTCTTCTAGGAGAGGGGAAGTCCTATCACTCCTCTAAGAGGTCTCCGACGACATCTCCTGGTCTGACTTGATCTCCACCTTGGGTGCTTTCACTTGAGATGCCATATCTTGGATCGTAGACATAGCGGAACTCCAGGACTGATTCTGACGAAGGGTGAAAATGCCCAAACGTTAGGTTGTCCAAACCTACAAAAGGAGAAGGTGCCACGTATTGGTCATGCAGTGAGAGGATTTTCATGGTGTCTCTCCTCTATATGAAATCCCTATTTTTCCCATTTGAAGTGTGATAGGCTCCCTCCATTCCATGTACTGATTGCCCCTCCTAGGACAAAGAGCCCCCCAATTGAAGAATTGATTGTCCATGCAGCAGCTCAGCCCTTGGTTTCTGTGGCTAACAGCTTGGAGGTCAGTTTGGGGGTACCCAAACCAAAACCCTCTGGTTTAGCCATGGGGGAACCCCCGCGGGGCCAGAGCACATAGAGGAGAGAAGTCGCTATCGGTCATAGAATTTGTTCCTAGCCCTCCAAAGCACCTCAAATAAGAATCCTCAAGTGTAGAAATTATAAAAAAAATTGTAACTACACACATGAGAAGATGGCTTAGTGACGTGAAGGGGTCTCATAAAAAAATGGAGGTGGTCCAAATCAGTGGCACTTTTACAAAATACAAAATGGGCATATGTACAAATCCAAGAATATGTCTTTTTTGTTCAAACATTAAAGGGGCAAAGAGAGACTTGTTAACCATATTGCATGTAGGTGGATTGTTGTGTGTTTGTTTGGTGTATTGCTAGAGCTCTCTATCTCTCTCTCTCTTGTAATAGAAGATATATTACCAAAAAATACTTTACAAATGGCCACATGGCTACCATGTTATGTACTACCTTTCCCTCAATAGTTAGTCTGAACCACAAGTGTAGCTTGAAGTACCCTCATCCAATATATCGTCATGTCATTCTCCACCAAAATGAGTTGACCACAAGGAAGAGACTTGCCACAATAGTTTCCCTTTTATACGAGCTATGTGAGCTATAATACTAACTTTTGCATCAAATATGAAGGCATTCCCAGTTAACCAGATATGCCACAAACCTGTCCACCTGAAAAAATAAATGAAAATTGAATATTCTGGGTTGGCCCATTCGAAATCTTGCCAAAAATCTAGTCTTTAACCTTTATTGTAAGATTCCTCCCCAGCCTCTCAAAATGTCCAGCATCTTCCCCTGTAGTCAATCCCTCTTCAGAAATATAAAAGACTTGTTTCTAACTGTTTTAACCTAGAGAGAGAAAATATTCTAGAGAGAGAATATTCAAATTTTTAATATTTTTGGATAGAAAATTATCTCATCTTATTAAAATAAGTTCCCCTGAAATAGAAATTCAAAAAGAACTTTCCAATGTGCAATTGGAATTAATTGGAAATGGGTATAAAGGACCTTAGCCTAAGGGTCTAGATTTTCAGAAATTTTTGGATTATGGTCCAATTAAGGTTCCTATGGGCCAATAGCATCAATCCATGTGTAGGGAGGAGATAAATCCAATTTGTAAAAGAAGATACCCAAAAATGAGTAAATGCTCACATAAGATGAAGAGTTGAAAATGTACAAGGTTTATTAGTAAAAAACTATGAGCAATATTAAAAATATGAGATATTTTTGGTATCCAAAAATGAGTAAATGCTCACATAAGATGAAGAGTTGAAAATGTACAAGGTTTATTAGTAAAAAACTATGAGCAATATTAAAAATATGAGATATTTTGGGTATAATGATTCCATTATGACACATATGTAAGGAAGGGGAGTTCTTTAAAGGAGGTGCATATTTCACATAAGATGAAGAGTTAAAAATGTACAAGGTTTATTAGTAAAAAACTATGAGCAATATTAAAAATATGAGATATTTTGGGTATAATGATTCCATTATGACACATATGTAAGGAAGGAGAGTTCTTTAAAGGAGGTGCATATTTCACATGCTTGAATGAGTTTTAAACTCATAAAAATTGAGATATTTCATCTCTCCTCTCTCCTCATTCAAGTCTAGTTCCAAAAAGTTAGCTTAACTGACCTAAAAATGGTCAAATATTGACCAAACTGATTTAGAAAATTCTAGAATCAGTTTGTTTGGTTAGGAGCTCAATTTTTCCTATAAATAGAAGCCACCACCTTGTTGAAAAATATATAGTGTTTATGCATCGTTACTCTACTCCACCTAAGCCAAGAACTATGAATTCATTAATAATTCACTAGTTTTTGGAGCTTTCCTCTTTCTTCAATCCCCATTGGTGGCTCCATCAACATACTTAACCAATTGATTAGTTGGGAGCCTCTACCGTGAACAAAGAATCAAGCAATTTGTAAGGTAATTAGTGAATTTTGATCATTTTCTATAATTTCTCAATGTTTCTCTCTTCTCAACCCCTCTCAAGCTTGAGAAGCTTAATTGGAATGGTTTTTGAATGCTATTGAAATTAATTGATGAATGGTAGTGAAGAGTTACATAATTTGATGAATGCTATTGAAGTTAATTGATTAATGATAGTTAAGAATTACATAAATTTTTATTTATGCTTAATTCTAATGGCTTTTATGTAATTTCTCTCTCTCACTCAAGAAACGGTCATACTCATGACCCATTCTCAATCCAAATGAAGCTTTTCATAAAGCTTTTCCTTAATCCAAGATTAAGCTATGCTTGAGGCCAAATTAATGGCTTTTTTCTATGCTTTTAGTTTATGTATATTGATGATTCAATCCATTATGGATTAATGATCCAATTAGAGATCATTTTAATTATTTTCTTAATGATAAGCTTTATCCCTTAGAAAAATTGAGATTTATCAGTCATAGCAGCGGAGCTATGGCAAAATTTTTATAAAAATTATGCATAAAATAATTTCATTCAAAGCATAAAAAGAGGACTTCCTACCATATTCTAGGAATTATCATCCTAGATTAATTGAAAGAATTTTATTATAATCATGGAGAAATTGAATTTTTATATTATGCATAAAGGATAAGTTTTTATATCAAAAGTGTTATTTTTACCATTTTTATTTTCATGCATACAAGTATGCATAATGGATAAATTTTTATATCAAAAGTGTTACTTTTATCATTTTTACTTTCATGCATAGAAGTATGCATAATGGATAAATTTTTATATCAAAAGTGTTATTTTTACCATTTTTATTTTCATGCATAGAAGTATGCATAATGGATAAATTTTTATATCAAAAGTGTTACTTTTATCATTTTTATTTTCATGCATAGAAGTATGCATAATGGATAAATTTTTATATCAAAAGTGTTACTTTTATCATTTTTATTTTCATGCATAGAAGTATGCATAATGGATAAATTTTTATATCAAAAGTGTTACTTTTACCATTTTTATTTTCATGCATAGAAGTATGCATAATGGATAAATTTTTATATCAAAAGTGTCATTTTTATCAATTTTTATTTTCATGCATAGAAGTATGCATAAAGGATAAATTTTTATATCAAAAGTGTTATTTTTATCATTTTTATTTTCATGCATAGAAGTATGCATAAAGGATAAATTTTTATATCAAAAGTGTTATTTTTATCATTTTTATTTTCATGCATAGAAGTATGCATAAAGGATAAATTTTTATATCAAAAGTGTTACTTTTATCATTTTTATTTCATGCATAGAAGTATGCATAATGGATAAATTTTTATATCAAAAGTGTTACTTTTATCATATTTGAATTTCATGCATAAAGGTATGCATAAAAGTTGATTATTTTATTATAAAAGTGTGTCTTTTATTATATTGAATTTCATGCATAGAGGTATGCATAAAAGTTGATTATTTTATTATAAAAGTGTGACTTTTATCATAATTAAATTTCATGCATAGAGGTATGCATAAAAGTTGATTATTTTATTGTAAGAGTGTTACTTTTATCATATTGGATTTCATGCATAGAGGTATGCATAAAAGATATTCTTTTTATACTAAAAGTGTGATTTTTATCATAAATGGATTTTATGCATAACTTAGATGCATAAGAGAAATTCTTTTATTCTAAAAGTGTAATTCCTACCAAATTGAATTTATGCATAAGAAGATGCATAAAAGATTGATTTTAATTTCGAAAGTGTTAGTCTCCTTAAATGGAATTTATGCATAAATAAATGTGTAGAGAAATCTTATATCAAATATAAGAATTCTCTTAAAAAAAGATATGAAATGTGATAAGATGTGATAAGAGGTGTATGAGATGTGATAAGATGCGTATGGAAAGTGATAGGATGTGATAAGAGGTGTATGAGATGTGAAAAGATGTGATAAGATGTGTATGAGATGTGATAGAATGTGTTAAGATGAGTTAGGATGTGTTAAGATGTATATGGGATGTGTTAGGACGAGAATGGATGTAATATGGTTGTATGAATGTGATGTGGATGTATACATGTAGATGTATATGTATGAATATGAATGTGGATGTGGATGTATGGATGTAGATACGGATGTGTATGTGTATGTATGAATGTGAATGTGGATGTGGATGTATGTATGAATGTGAAAATTGATGTATACATGTAGATGTATATGTATGAATGTGAATGTGGATGTGGATGTGGATGTGGATGTGGATGTATGGATGTATGTATGTAGATGTGGATGTATGGATGTGAATGTGAATGAAGAGGTGGATGTGGATGTATGGATGTAGATACGGATGTGGATGTATGTATGTGAATGTGGATGTATGAATGAGGATGTGAAAATGGATGTATGCATGTGAATGTGGATGTATGAATATGAATGTGGATGTGTGGATGTGGAAATGGAGGTATGGATGTATGAATGTGGATGTGGATGTATGCATGTAGATGCGTATGTATGAATGTGAAATTGGATGTATGATGTGGACGTACGAACATGGATATGTATGTAGAATAATGAATATGAAGGTGTATGTGAGATAATGTGTAGTCTATATGAGTGAATGGATGAGAACGAGTACACATTGAATGGAATGTGGAATAAGTAATGTGGTCCGAGAATGGATAATATGGAAAGACAAGAGTTCGTTATAGAAATTGTATTTTGTGACTGTTTGTAAATGACTGTTTTATGTCAAGAATGCTGGAGAAGCATTTTGACCGTCTTGAGGATTAAGGTCATGAAGACCGAACTGATAAAGTTGCAACTGCTGGGACGGAGAGTCAATGGAGGACGTCTCGCGTAGCAAGGTCGATCGAGGTCTTGACCAGCCTCGGTTCGATTTAAATGGTGAGCTTCCGGTACGGTGGATGAGGGACCAAGGAAGCGGCCTATGAGTGAAGCGCTAGGTCACCTGCGAAGGATCCTAGAGGGTGCTGACCATGCGGTGCTCGGGCTCTGGGTCGTCGAAGATACCCACACGTGCGTCGTGGAAGATATTGGTGATAAAAAACAGAAGCAGGATGAAACACACACAAGAGAAGCAAACCCTAATCCATATCCATCAATCATAAAGAAGGAGAGAAGCCATAGTCACCATCTCTCTCACACACACACAGGAGAACACAACGTAGTGTTATGTCCACACTACAAAGTAAACCTAATGTAATGTCCACACCACACATGACCAGCTGGACGCGGTCATAAACACACCACACGAGTTTTTTTCTCGCTAGTAATTTATCGCCAGTAACCAGTCAAGATTATGCTCTAAATCCTTCAAATCTTGTCCAAATTCAATGATTCAACTTGCATTGGCTTCCCAACACATTGCTCCAACATATCCTAGAAGGGTTTGATCAAATTCTTCAAGGTGAATGAGAACCACCAATTTTTGTAGCTCCCTGGTTTGCTTTTTTTCTGCATCTGTCAGGTACCACCTCTCACTAAAAGTGCTCTATCTCCTTCAAATCTCATCCAAATTCAAAACTTTTTGAATCAAAAGTTTAGCAACTCATAGTACTTTACTTGTACCAAAGGAATTAGGTCAATTTGATATAGACAAAGATTAATGCCTTGATTAAAAATGCTCTGTTTTTGGATAGACTTTCTGCAAACCTGCAAACCTCTGCTAATTGAGTTCAATGAGCTCCAAATTCATCAAATGAGCTGCAACCAAGCATCACAAGACCTTAGCAATGTCTTTGCTAAACTCCCCAAGCTTTCAATGGCATCAAATGGAGTAGTAATAAGTGAATTAGACCAAATACTATGCAACCTGTCCAAGAACCTGCTTCATCATGCGCCGCGTGCTCCTGGAGCTCTAGGGAAGAGGGGTTGTCACAATTGAGTTGATAGGTCTCTTAGAAATGACCTAATCTATCATGGGTATGAAGGGCTAGCTCCAATTTTGAGTAGAATTGCCACAATTGATCCTCCACGGGGCATATATTCTCTGGTTTGCAGGAGTCAGAAAAAAACAGAATTTTTCTTTCACAAATCTTCTGAAATACATCAATGTTTCATGCAATGGTTTGCTCCAGTGTTGCTAATACATGTGCCCTTTCACAATACATGAGAACCTCTGTGTTTCCTTTGTATTTGTCCCAATACATTTGACAAAATACATTCCTTCACAAGCTTTCCATGAAAGCTTCAAAACCAGAAATTTTCTGCTTGCTTTATGCACTTCAATCTTCACTGAACTTGCTCTTTGATACCTGCAATCCGCAGAGGGGGTCTTGCTACACTTACCAATGGTCCTTAGCTCTCAGATCTGATGCCGATGTGTGCTCCACAGCTTCTCCTTTGCTCCAAGCTCCAATGGCTTCCTTCACAGCTTTTTCTTCTTCTTCCCTCTTCTCTCACTCACTCTCACAACATAGCTAATGAGCTCTAGGCTCTGATACCATGATAAAAAACAGAAGCAGGATGAAACACAAACAAGAGAAGCAAAACCTAATCCATATCCATCAATCATAAAGAAGGAGAGAAGCCATAGTCACCATCTCTCTCACACACACACAGGAGAACACAACGTAGTGTTATGTCCACACTACAAAGTAAACCTAATGTAATGTCCACACCACACATGACCAGCTGGACGCGGTCATAAACACACCACACGATATCTATCTACCATACTCTCACTCTGTCAGCACCCATGTGCTATCCTCCAGCTGTATACGAGCTTGACATTTCAACAATTGGAACAAGGAGTAAGAGTTGTTTTCTGAAACCGGGCATGGATCTGGTTGATTGACCTTGCTGGTCCTCAAAACGGATGAGTCCATGGCTCTTTTATATGGATCTGTGGGTTGATCTAGCTGATCTTCCACGGAGATTCCATTCTATTATATGAATATATTGCCGGTTACTATGAGCTAGGAACTATGGAAAAGGCCCCTGAGCGAACAGGTGGTGAGCGAACAGGTGGTGAGCGTTCTGGTTGCCAATGATGCCATAAGTATACCGATGAATGAATGACGGGAAATAAGGATTCAACCAGAGACTTTGAGGATTGTCATTAGTGACATAATGGTTTCATTAAAGGATTGTTTGAAAGTTAGTTGATGCTGAGAAAAAGGCAATTTCATATTGGGTGTGTAAGTGGTGTGACTAGTTTTATGTTTGCATGAACTTCCGGCTAGGGGGCCTAGGAACTCTTTTCCCTGGTACCCGGGAAAAAACCTAACCAAATTCCTAATTGGATCCCATCACTACAGTGGTTGGGAGGTTGGCTAACCCATGGGAATGGATGGGGTTAGGCTGGACTGATGGATCCGTAAATCGAGATTTAAATTCTATTATTACGATAGATGAAGTAAATCCCGGATAGTAATTGTTCTATGGATAGGAATCAACGACTGTGCCTCTTGATGGGAAAAAAAGCGTTGATCCCAATGATCCAAGTGCAAGTTTCTTCCTTGATCTGACCAAGTACCGTTAGAGGTGCAATCGGATCAGTTTGATCAGTAATGATCTTGACTACGTTAGTGTAAAGAGTTATCCTGGTGGAATCGCCCGTGCTTTTCGGGTAAAGGAAGTTTTTCCGGTTTCAGTTTTGGATAAACCGACGGATTAGTCTCTTGTCCGGATATCCGTGCGCGAGGCCCCGAGTGTGAGACCCCTGTCCCGCGCCCGATGTGCTACTTCCGCTGCTAGTACCCCGAATCCGTTGCGTGGTGGGAACAGGGAGCTTACAGTTGGTATCAGAGCAAAATTGAAAGCTAATAAAGATAATTAAATTCTTATCTGAAATTAGTAATAAGAATTCAGAAACAGCATTTTCATAATGTATTTTCATTCCGTAAGCTTCTTTAATGAAGAAATTTTAATCAAAGAAATTGTTTTTATAGATGGAAGTTTCCCATTTATCTGGTATTCCCGACCTCACCCAGTCTCAAGATGTGATTGCATTTGCCTTGAGCATCTCATCTCTTCCGCTTCAACTCGAACAAGCCGAGCAAGACTCGCACGCCATTTAGAGGAATTATATTTTCCTAACCTAGTGGAGAGACAACAGCATAAGTGGTTTGCAGGGCTATATATCCACGCCTCTTGCAACCGGCATGCAATGCTAAGGCAGAACCTCTCATTGGCCATGATTTTGATAAAGCTGAAAATGACGCGTGGTGTCATTCTATATCTTTCAACGCCTCAAAATTTCAGACTTGCTTGCCGAGTTTATAGACTCCTTAGTCGATTTATCCCTAAGGAGATAGAGAAATTATGTAACAGGGCATGACTATGGCCCAGTACCGTCGTCTTATGCGTCTCTCGAGGAGATTTTGAATTTTGGAGCCGAGCCACTCTATGTACTTATTGCAACTTGTATATAAATATACAAATGTTTTTTTAATTTAAGTGAATTGTTTACGGACGATCGGATAAAGAAAAATCTGTTATCAGATTTATGTCATAGATCTCCAATAAGATCAACTGAGGAGCCAATTATGTCAAAAGTTATCAAGACGCACAAAAAAGGTTGTAATTGTGTGATATAATTTATACAAATTGTTAATTCAAATTGAAATTCGTAAATTAGTAATTGGGTCTTCAATTGGAAGTACCGCAATTGTATGGAACCCTGACTTGCTTGAGGCCTAGACATGATGGTATTTACCTTATAGTTCCAAGTATTATGACGACCCGTATATACCAAGGGTATAACTGCAGCTCTTTACCGGTAGTATATACGAGTAAATCTAAGACTTGAAATTATAAGCGTTAATGTTATCCAGATGATGATTTCGAATGTGGTTGATATGATTTTAATTTTGTTTGAGAACTGATGAATTGATTTGGATTCTGATTGAAAAATGATGATTTTTGAAATTTAGTTGAAATATAATAACCTGAGTAAAACCACAATGAGGATGAATGGGACGAGTCCCTGAATGATAAATGATGATAATGATTTCAGCAAATCACTATGAGATTAGTGGATTGTGCTGTCAAATTGCTACTGTTAATACTTGACACGGTAGATCAAGTTAAGGGATGACAAATTGATAACTTAACTGAAATTCTCGTGGAGGAATGTTCAGAAGGAAATTTTTCGGTCTAATGGACCATTATCGTAGGAATGATATGATCTAAATGAATTATTATTTAATGATGAGTTCTATATAAGGAATATTTATCCCAGTATTCTGTTGGGTTGACCAGAATATAAGGAACCCAAAATAAATTGGATCTTAAGAAAAAGAGTTGTCCTCTACTTTGCGAGATGAGGACATCTCGCACCTTTTTAAGTGGGGTAGAAGTTTGTAAGATTCCTCCCCCAACCTTCGAGGTATACAGGAGTAAGAATCTCCTTTTCTGATCTTATAATTATTCCCTCTCTAAATAAAAGAAAGATTCTGTTTAAAAAGGGAAGACACTTTACCCAGAATACCTTCTCAGGAGCCCACCTGTTTTAAAGATTCAGAACGATGAGTTCAGAAGTGAGAACCAGTGTTTTGGATGCCAAGGTTTTGACCATCAGTTAAAAGACTGCCCGACTCCTACCATGAAAAGGGCACAGGGAAGTCTAGAACCCAAATTCAGAGACAATTCCTTCATACCAATCTAATCAGGATCCGTCTCTCGGACAAGATTGCTTAACTCCATTAACTAGGTCCGACCCATTGATTAGGGTCGAGATGACCAGTCAAATGCTTGGCGACTTAGAGCAACAGATGCAGGCAATTCATAAAGATATAAACGCTGCCCAGGATTGACAGAGACAATATACAGATAAGAAGAGGACAGTCAGAGAATTCAAAGAAGCAGTTATAGTCTTCATTTGAATACGGACCAAAAGAATTTCGTTATCTCTAGGGGAGTATAAGTAGTTATCCCCCAGATATTGTGGACCAAAGAAAGTAAGTGACTTAGCCTACGAACTTCTTTTATCTCCTCATCTCAAAGTTATTAATGCCTTCTATAGAAATATGTGCCAAATCCAAATCATGGAAAGTCGGTAAAACTTCAGTGGCAAGATACCGTTGGCTTCTAAGTTACGCTAGCTCCTTCCTTTATATAAGTCGTAACTTTTACTTGCCGCTCGTAGTAATCTTACTTCCATCGATCTCCTTTCTTCTTAATCTCCTTCATGGCTTGGCAACAGGAATTAGTTTTATCCATGATGATTTCTCACCTTCAAGATGCAAGCGAGTCTGTGAAGAAGGATTTTATAGAACAGTATGAGCGCTCACTTTTTCCTCACCTAGGAACTTCTGTAGCTCAAACCAAATGGCGGACCTATCAAGACATAACTAGGGTAACACCCTGGGGTCAGCAGCACTTTCGTAACAATGTCCGCTTGGCCATGGTTATTGAAGCCTTGGGTTTGGGACCCCGATACTACTGCGTCATGAGATCAAGACATCTTGGGTTTTCTGAGCGGGTCTTCTTACTGGCGTGTTTTCTTCCTCATCAGAAGATATGCCTTTACCCCGTTTTTGGTTTGTCTCTCAGAGGTCCTTTTGTTAGAACACCTCATACCACTGAGATAGGCGCGGCAATAACCAACAGAATCATTCCCATAGATGAGTTACCTTATACGTGCGCAGCTTGTGAGTGCTGCTTTTGTGATCATATGATGGACGGGCTTATGGAAGTGTAAAGAGTTCTTCTATCTTTACTGTATATATTCCAAGAATGAATAAAGTTTAAATCTTGTTCTTGTCTTGACCCTTACTCTCTTTGAGACTTTTTTAATTGGTGATTAATCTTAATTAAAAAAATTCTCTCAGTCTCATACTTGTGCATCTTGCGAAATTACCCCCAGTTTGCGAGATGAGGGCATCTCGCATTTTTCAAGTGGGAGAGAATGTAAGATTCCTCCCCAGCCTCTCAAAATGTCCAGCATCTTCCCCTGTAATAATCAATCCCTCTTCAGAAATATAAAAGACTTGTTTCTAACTGTTTTAACCTAGAGAGAGAAAATATTCTAGAGAGAGAATATTCAAATTTTTAATATTTTTGGATAGAAAATTATCTCATCTTATTAAAATAAGTTCCCCTGAAACAGAAATTCAAAAAGAACTTTCCAATGTGCAATTGGAATTAATTGGAAATGGGTATAAAGGACCTTAGCCTAAGGGTCTAGATTTTCAGAAATTTTTGGATTATGGTCCAATTAAGGTTCCTATGGGCCAATAGCATCAATCCATGTGTAGGGAGGAGATAAATCCAATTTGTAAAAGAAGATACCCAAAAATGAGTAAATGCTCACATAAGATGAAGAGTTGAAAATGTACAAGGTTTATTAGTAAAAAACTATGAGCAATATTAAAAATATGAGATATTTTGGGTATCCAAAAATGAGTAAATACTCACATAAGATGAAGAGTTGAAAATGTACAAGGTTTATTAGTAAAAAACTATGAGCAATATTAAAAATATGAGATATTTTGGGTATAATGATTCCATTATGACACATATGTAAGGAAGGGGAGTTCTTTAAAGGAGGTGCATATTTCACATAAGATGAAGACTTGAAAATGTACAAGGTTTATTAGTAAAAAACTATGAGCAATATTAAAAATATGAGATATTTTGGGTATAATGATTCCATTATGACACATATGTAAGGAAGGGGAGTTCTTTAAAGGAGGTGCATATTTCACATAAGATGAAGAGTTGAAAATGTACAAGGTTTATTAGTAAAAAACTATGAGCAATATTAAAAATATGAGATATTTTGGGTATAATGATTCCATTATGACACATATGTAAGGAAGGGGAGTTCTTTAAAGGAGGTGCATATTTCACATGTTTGAATGAGTTTTAAACTCATAAAAATTGAGATTTTTTATCTCTCCTCTCTCCTCATTCAAGTCTAGTTCCAAAAAGTTAGCTTAACTGACCTAAAAATGGTCAAATATTGACCAAACTGATTTAGAAAATTCTAGAATCAGTTTGTTTGGTTAGGAGCTCAATTTTTCCTATAAATAGAAGCCTCCCCCTTGTTGAAAAATATATAGTGTTTATGCATCGTTACTCTACTCCACCTAAGCCAAGAACTGTGAAATCATTAATAATTCATTAGTTTTTGGAGCTTCCCTCTTTCTTCAATCCCCATTGGTGGCTCCATCAACATACTTAACCAATTGATTGGTTGGGGGCCTCTACCGTGAACAAAGAATCAAGCAATTTGTAAGGTAATTAGTGAATTTTGATCATTTTCTATAATTTCTCAATGTTTCTCTCTTCTCAACCCCTCTCAAGCTTGAGAAGCTTAATTGGAATGGTTTTTGAATGCTATTGAAGTTAATTGATGAATGGTAGTGAAGAGTTACATAATTTGATGAATGCTATTGAAGTTAATTGATTAATGATAGTTAAGAATTACATAAATTTTTATTTATGCTTAATTCTAATGGCTTTTATGTAATTTCTCTCTCTCACTCAAGAAACGGTCATACTCATGACCCATTCTCAATCCAAATGAAACTTTTCATAAAGCTTTTCCTTAATCCAAGATTAGGCTATGCTTGAGGCCAAATTAATGGTTTTTTTCTATGCTTTTAGTTTATGTATATTGATGATTCAATCCATTATGGATTAATGATCCAATTAGAGATCATTTTAATTATTTTCTTAATGATAAGCTTTATCCCTTAGAAAAATTGAGATTTATCAGTCATAGCAGCGGAGCTATGGCAAAAATTTTATAAAAATTATGCATAAAATAATTTCATTCAAAGCATAAAAAGAGGACTTCCTACCATATTCTAGGAATTATCATCCTAGATTGATTGAAAGAATTTCATTATAATCATGGAGAAATTGAATTTTTATATTATGCATAAAGGATAAGTTTTTATATCAAAAGTGTTATTTTTACAATTTTTATTTTCATGCATAGAAGTATGCATAATGGATAAATTTTTATATCAAAAGTGTTACTTTTATCATTTTTACTTGCATGCATAGAAGTATGCATAATGGATAAATTTTTATATCAAAAGTGTTATTTTTACCATTTTTATTTTCATGCATAGAAGTATGCATAATGGATAAATTTTTATATCAAAAGTGTTACTTTTATCATTTTTATTTTCATGCATAGAAGTATGCATAATGGATAAATTTTTATATCAAAAGTGTTACTTTTACCATTTTTATTTTCATGCATAGAAGTATGCATAATGGATAAATTTTTATATCAAAAGTGTTATTTTTATCAATTTTTATTTTCATGCATAGAAGTATGCATAATGGATAAATTTTTATATCAAAAGTGTTATTTTTATCATTTTTATTTTCATGCATAGAAGTATGCATAAAGGATAAATTTTTATATCAAAAGTGTTATTTTTATCATTTTTATTTTCATGCATAGAAGTATGCATAAAGGATAAATTTTTATATCAAAAGTGTTACTTTTATCATTTTTATTTCATGCATAGAAGTATGCATAATGGATAAATTTTTATATCAAAAGTGTTACTTTTATCATATTTGAATTTCATGCATAAAGGTATGCATAAAAGTTGATTATTTTATTATAAAAGTGTGTCTTTTATTATATTGAATTTCATGCATAGAGGTATGCATAAAAGTTGATTTTTTTATTATAAAAGTGTGACTTTTATCATAATTGAATTTCATGCATAGAGGTATGCATAAAAGTTGATTATTTTATTGTAAGAGTGTTACTTTTATCATATTGGATTTCATGCATAGAGGTATGCATAAAAGATATTCTTTTTATACTAAAAGTGTGATTTTTATCATAATTGGATTTTATGCATAACTTAGATGTATAAGAGAAATTCTTTTATTCTAAAAGTGTAATTCCTACCAAATTGAATTTATGCATAAGAAGATGCATAAAAGATTGATTTTAATTTCGAAAGTGTTAGTCTCCTTAAATGGAATTTATGCATAAATAAATGTGTAGAGAAATCTTATATCAAATATAAGAATTCTCTTAAAAAAAGATATGAAATGTGATAAGATGTGATAAGAGGTGTATGAGATGTGATAAGATTTGATAAGATGCGTATGGAAAGTGATAGGATGTGATAAGAGGTGTATGAGATGTGAAAAGATGTGATAAGATGTGTATGAGATGTGATAGAATGTGTTAAGATGAGTTAGGATGTGTTAAGATGTATATGGGATGTGTTAGGACGAGAATGGATGTAATATGGTTGTATGAATGTGATGTGGATGTATACATGTAGATGTATATGTATGAATATGAATGTGGATGTGGATGTATGGATGTAGATACGGATGTGTATGTATGTATGTGGATGTGTATGTATGAATGTGAATGTGGATGTGGATGTATGTATGAATGTGAAAATTGATGTATACATGTAGATGTATATGTATGATTGTGAATGTGGATGTGGATGTGGATGTGGATGTATGGATGTATGTATGTAGATGTGGATGTATGGATGTGAATGTGAATGAAGAGGTGGATGTGGATGTATGGATGTAGATACGGATGTGGATGTATGTATGTGAATGTGGATGTATGAATGAGGATGTGAAAATGGATGTATGCATGTGAATGTGGATGTATGAATATGAATGTGGATGTGTGGATGTGGAAATGGAGGTATGGATATATGAATGTGGATGTGGATGTATGCATGTAGATGCGTATGTATGAATGTGAAATTGGATGTATGATGTGGACGTACGAACATGGATATGTATGTAGAATAATGAATATGAAGGTGTATGTGAGATAATGTGTAGTCTATATGAGTGAATGGATGAGAACGAGTACACATTGAATGGAATGTGGAATAAGTAATGTGGTCCGAGAATGGATAATATGGAAAGACAAGAGTTCGTTATAGAAACTGTATTTTGTGATTGTTTGTAAATGACTGTTTTATGTCAAGAATGCTGGAGAAGCATTTTGACCGTCTTGAGGATTAAGGTCATGAAGGCCGAACTGATAAAGTTGCAACTGCTGACGGAGAGTCAATGGAAGACGTCTCGTGTAGCAAGGTCGATCGAGGTCTTGACCAGCCTCGGTTCGATTTAAATGGTGAGCTTCCGGTACGGTGGATGAGGGACCAAGGAAGCGGCCTATGAGTGAAGCGCTAGGTCACCTGCGAAGGATCCTAGAGGGTGCTGACCATACGGTGCTCCGGCTCTGGGTCGCCGAAGATACCCACACGTGCGTCGTGGAAGATATTGGAACAAGGAGTAAGAGTTGTTTTCTGAAACCGGGCATGGATCTGGTTGATTGACCTTGCTGGTCCTCAACGGATGAGTCCATGGCTCTTTTATATGGATCTGTGGGTTGATCTAGCTGATCTTCCACGGAGATTCCATTCTATTATATGAATATATTGCCGGTTACTATGAGCTAGGAACTATGGAAAAGGCCCCTGAGCGAACAGGTGGCAAACAGGTGGTGAGCGTTCTGGTTGCCAATGATGCCATAAGTATACCGATGAATGAATGACGGGAAATAAGGATTCAACCAGAGACTTTGAGGATTGTCATCAGTGACATAATGGTTTCATTAAAGGATTGTTTGAAAGTTAGTTGATGCTGAGAAAAAGGCAATTTCATATTGGGTGTGTAAGTGGTGTGACTAGTTTTATGTTTGCATGAACTTCCGGCTAGGGGGCCTAGGAACTCTTTTCCCTGGTACCCGGGAAAAAACCTAACCAAATTCCTAATTGGATCCCATCACTACAGTGGTTGGGAGGTTGGCTAACCCATGGGAATGGATGGGGTTAGGCTGGACTGATGGATCCGTAAATCGAGACTTAAATTCTATTATTACGATAGATGAAGTAAATCCCGGATAGTAATTGTTCTATGGATAGGAATCAACGGCTGTGCCTCTTGATGGGGAAAAAAGCGTTGATCCCAATGATCCAAGTGCAAGTTTCTTCCTTGATCTGACCAAGTATCGTTAGAGGTGCAATCGGATCAGTTTGATCAGTAATGATCTTGACTACGTTAGAGTAAAGAGTTATCCTGGTGGAATCGCCCGTGCTTTCCGGGTAAAGGAAGTTTTTCTGGTTTCGGTTTTGGATAAATTGACGGATTAGTCTCTTGTCCGGATATCCATGGGCGAGGCCCCGAGTGTGAGACCCCTGCCCCGCGCCCGCCGATGTGCTACTTCCGCTGCTAGTACCCCGAATCCGTTGCGTGGTGGGAACAGGGATCTTACACCTATAAACAGAATCCATCTGCGAGAAAGAAAATCCCACACCTTCTTTGCCGTCGGACATGAAATGAAAAGATACAGGCACGTTTCCAAGCATGTAGTACAAAACACGCAATTACTAGAAGCAATCCGTCGCTTTCGCAAATTGGTCCCCCCCCCAATGGTAGGCCCTCCAACTAGCATGCACCATAGGAACACTTTCCCTTGATATGGAATCTAAGCGTTGGATCACTGAGAAGGCTAATAAGATATAGAACATCAGGAAAAGTAGGGCTAGTGGAAGGAAGTAATCTTACAAGGGTCTAATCTTCCACGATCATATGGTACACTTGATTTGTTGTACACTATGGACAATGTCCAGAGGCTTTCTAAATGCCCAATCTAACCAAGGTTGCTGATTCTCCAACTGTGGAATATCACCAAATGGTGTAAGTCCTACCCTCACCTTCTCCCATAACTATACATATCCACGTGGAACTCGAAAATATTGACAGATTTTTTGAAAAGACAATAAGCGGCCTCTATGTGGCAACAAAGCATACATAATTCTCACTAGTCCCAATTGAGCCGTTCCATTGAATTTTGGCTACTCAACAAGTTTGTAAGGCCAGTCGAGAAGTTGTGAAGTAGCCAACACCTCACCTACCATAGAATTCAACTGCAACCCCCGCCACTGATTTGAAGGCTTCCATTTAGTGTGTGCTAACACCTCCTTCCATGAGATCATCAAATGATAAAGGAGAGGTGAAGCCACCACTCAAACCTATTGGGAAAGGAGAGGTGAAGCCACCATTCACTACATCCCACCATGTACCATCCATCCTAGTATTACCATGCACAAGTGCAACCTCCTCTATGAGGACCTTAGCCATTACTAACCATGTCTCGTGAGATACACACATATCTTGCAATAAAGGCCATCTCCTAGCGATCGTATGTAATCTGGCATCTAATAGGGCTGCCCCTTCACTCCTCTTCAGAGTAGTAACATGTTCCCAAGAAATCCACGTCTGCCCTGGCTTATTTCTTGCTCTTTTTTATAGCATAAATCTAATTGGGTGTTGTATCTGATACAAAGATTTGCCCGTCCATGGCAATAAAGGCAATAAAAAAGATATCATGCTAATCATAATGGATTGTGCCACTTTGAGCCAAACATGCATAGGCCAACCCTGATATTTCTAATACACAAACTTATCATTCGTCCTTGCAAAAATCCACGCCAACAAAACCTGTGAATCAATATCAACTCCAATCGGATAACCCAAGCGGCGTGTGATGCATCCCCTTCGTATGACCTGCCCATTCCATCCCCAAACCAAGCAAATCACTCTCGGTACAGCTTATCAGATTAGATTTTTACTTATTAATGTATAACCCTGAAGAAAGAACAAAGTATCCCAAACAGCCATAGCCTTTGTGTTAAGGATATGAATGATATATTCTGAATGAATTATTATCTGATAATGAGTTCTATATGTTCTTCTTGTAGAAGGGATCTTTATCCTAGGATTCTGTTGGGTTGACCAGACTATAAGGAACCCTAGAATCAGTTGGATCTTAAGGGAAAGAGTTGTCCTCTCTAGCTGCAAGATGAGGACATCTTGCATTTTTTAAAGTGGGGTAGGATGTAAGATTCCTCCCTCCAGCTTTCGAGGTGTAAAGGAGTAAGAACCTCCCCTTTTGTTCTTAAAATTATTCCCCTCTGGAATAAAAGAAAGATCTTGTTTTACCTTGTTTTGACCTCGAGAGAGAAAATGTCTAGAGAGAGGTAATCCAAAATTGAGATATTTTTGGATATAAAAATCCTCCTAGTGACTTAAATGGTTTCCCCTGAAATAGAATTTCAAAAAGAACTTTCCAATGTGCATTTGGAATTAATTGAAAATGTGTATAAAGGACCTTAGCTAAGGGTCAAGATTTTCAAAAATTTTGGATTATGGTCCAATTAACGTTCCTATATGGACCAATTGGATTAATCCAAGGGTGGGGATGAGATAAATCCAAAGAATAAAAGAAAATACCCAAAAAAGAGTAAATGCTCACATAAGATGAGGAGTTGACTGAGTACAAGGTTTATTAGTTAAAAACTATGAGATATTACTAAAAAAATGAGATATTTTGGTATAATGATACTTTTTTGACACCTTGGTAAGGAGGGGGGGAGACTTTAAGGAGGCGCCTATTTCACACATGTGGATGAGTTTTAAATTCATAAAAATTGTGATATTTTTTTCTCTCCTCTCTCCTGGATCAAACCAAATAAAAAAGGGAGCCAAACTGATTCAAATCTTGTACAAATTCAGCCAAACTTAAGCTGGAAAATTCTAGAACTTAGTTGGACTCAGTTAGTGGCCTCCCTCACCTATAAATAGACCCTCATTCTTTTGTATTCTCATGTGTGAACTATACCATGCCAGTTTTACATCAAAATAATGATATTTTTCATTATCCTTTAAAAATCCTCTACATTTTGGAGAGATTGGAGCTTCTCTCTCTCTTCAACCTTCCTCTTTCCCAAAAACAAGATGATATGGTGATTGAAAACTGAGTAGAGTTGAATTGACAGTTGTCCTGTAAGCCCATAGTGCTGAGGTAACAAGCAAGTTCCATTTCTTGGGATGCTCTTCTCGACACTTAGTCAACATAGTGCACAACTCTTCGTTGAATCTTTCTACTAACCCATTGCACTTTCGGGATAGTAAGGAGTAGAGAACCTATGTGTGATATGCATTAGGGAAAATTTGGACTCAAATTGGGCACTTTAAGGATTTCTACACTCTTTAAGCCTTAAGAAACATGAAATAATTATTTTCCCAAGCATGGCCGACCATCTGCTCTCCGCTTGGAAGAGTAAGCCCCACAATTTCACCGTCCTCCACTAGCTTATCCAGTCGAGATAAGATTGGATGTGTAACAATTCCAAACAAGAGAGGGCTAAGTGGGCATCCTTGCCTGACCAATCTCGTCAAATGAATGGGCTCAGTCACCCCACCATTAATCATAATCCTAGCCACCATATTTCATGTCGGCTAATAAGACATGTGAGGGCCAAATCCCATAGCCTTCATAAGTTGTGAAAGGAAAGGCCAACTAACATGATCATAAGCCTTTTCAATATCCAGTTGAATCATAAACACCTCTTGCCTCGAAGCTTGCATAATCAATTCAAGTTTGTACATTCAATATATTATGCAAAATATTCTGACCTTTAATAAATCCATATTGCCTTGGATCAATCAAAGTAGGAAGAAATCATTCTAACTTGTTAGTCAAGCCCTTTGCAAATATCTTATACATGGCCCCCATCAATGTGATTGGTCTCCACCCATTGATGTAGATGAACTGGGGATGGAACTTTAGAGGCAATAAATGTACAAGCCCAATCTTCCAACTCGTAGGCATGATACCTATATTCCACACCCCCTTTAAAATAGAAGTGAGAGGGACCTTCAACTCATCAACATACTTCGTGAAAAGCTCATTAGGGATCTCATCCCATCCTGCACTTTTCCCTTTAGGCTTCAACACATCTTCCATAGAATATCTCTTTCCAATTCATTTATAGAAACATCTGATACCAGGTGACAAACTAAGAGAAACAAACACTCTCTAGCTACAATGACATCAGGAGATATGAGCTCTTGCAAACCCAACAAATGGCAATAAAATTCCATACACATATCTAGAACACAAGTAGGATCGGTAATCAATGCTCCTTGCCTATCTTGCATCCTGACAATATTCTCAAATGCATGCTTTTCTTGAAAATGAGCAAAGAAAGTATGACTGAAAATTAGAATCCATTAGGGAATCCTTTCGAGCCATACGCTTATATCGCACATATTGACTCTCGTGCAATGTTGCAACTTGATGGGACAACCAATCAATAGCTGTCTCAATGTCAGGGCAAGAACCATCCTCTTGAAAAACCTAGTTCAAATCAACCAACAAAGATTCTAGGTTCTACAACTTCTCCCTAAAATATGATGCATTATGAATCCCGTGACGAGCAAGCTTTTGAATATTGAACATATAACCCTCCCAAGCTAACACCCCAACAGAGATTACATGGCCTCGAAAGTTATGTAACACCAGTAACATAAACTAATGGAAAACAAGAAACGCTAGTTAACCTTAAGAGGAGCCTTTCCCAATAATGGCCTATAAGCATCCACAGAATGGCTATGCATCTCCAATACCAAAGGAAAATGATGTGACAAAATATGATTATATTCCACCTGCATGGACACACCTACATGGACAGTATCTTTGGCAGAAACAAATCATGTTGGCAAATATACATTCGGTCTAGATGAGCTCTTGTACCCACGTACTATTGAGAGGCATATGTAAATCCTCTCTCATGCGGGTGCATCCATGACCACATATCTTGTTTCAAAACTTGATTGGCAAGCAGATTTTGGCTGAGCCTCTCCGGCCCCCATCCATAATAGAGTGAGGTGTAGAAGCATGCTCCGGCAATTCACATACATTGAAATCGCCCAACACAAAGCCAGGCTTAGCATTGCACAAACACAATAAATCGTCCCATAACTGATGACGTTATGCAACATGATTAGGCACATATAGCCCCACAAGCCATAATGTTTCATCCATAAACTCGACTTCCACAACAATGAACCACCCCCAGACATCTGGCATAACCAATGATGGCTTAAACTGAGATTTTACTACAATCATGACCCTTGATTGTGTACTGGGGTGTGCCCACTACAAAACAGACAAAATTCCTTGTAATCATACACTTTTCTAGCCATGGAATGTTGTTTATGCTCCACAACACAAAGTATATCCCATTGACCTTGAAACATAGTATGCCACATGCGATAATTCTTGGACGGTGAACACACACCTTTTACATTCCAAATAGCAATCTTCATAATCCATCAAAATAGAAAGCCAACTAATGAGAGGTAACACCATCAACCTCTCCTTCCTTAAAATATTCCACAGGATCCTCAATGCCTTCTCTCTCAATCTTTTCCCATACTGCTCGTAGAAAAACATCCACCCATTCCGTCTCACCTAAAGCACGAGCATCACTAGGTGATGTATCATGTCTCGCTTGACATCCGGATACTTATTGTCCCAGGGTGAGACCATAGCCCCTTTTTATCAAAATAGAAGAGGAAAATTTACCTGATTTTCTTTCGTAACTCGAGGTCTGAGATTATACTAAGAGTGTGATACCTACCTTGGTTATCTTTTTCTTAAGTCCATCTTGTGGCACCAGGATGAAATGAAGAAGAGGCACCATGACCAGCACCCACATTTTGATTACCCCACTAGAAGTAGTTTTCTGGTGGCGAGTGCCTCTCTTCGCCACCACAAGCCAAGATCTATCTTCTGTATTTGCCAAAACTTGTTTACCTTTATCTGCCAAAACTTTTTGACCTTTATCTACCACTTGCTCAATTTGTTTTGCTACTTGTTATCCCTTCTCTATATTCAAACCAGACAGGAGCTATTGTATCCTTATGAGTCGGACCCTATGACACATTCGGTTGTGGTTGAGCATTCATCTCCTCTAGACACTCTAAAATGAAGTGACCCATCTCCCCACAATGGAAGCAATCCCCACTTTAATTAAAAATATAAAGGATTAAATCCATCCATGCATAACCTCAATTATCAAGGTCGGGAGACATGGTGATAGAGGAGTTGTGCTTGTTGTCATCTATGTAGATGACTTGATCATTATGGGGGACCATGATGCAGAGATCTTTGATGTAAAGATCTTGCTTAGACAGAAGTTCGAGATGAAGGATCTGGGGGAGCTCAGATATTTCTTGGGCATTGAGGTGATTAGGTCACCACATGGTATTGGACTACTACAGAGACAGTATGGCTTGGACATGTTGTCCAAGTATGGTATGACAGGCTGTAAGCCTATTTCTGTGCCATTGGATCAGAATGGCAAGTTGAGTGCAGATTTAGGAGAGATCTTGGAGGATCCTACTATGTACAGGCGCATAGTAGGAAGTTTGATCTACATGACGATCACCAGACCAGATTTGAGCTATGCTGTTGGGTTGGTGAGTCAGTTTATGCAGGTTCCACGGAAATCGCATTTGGATGCAGTGAGACGCATACTGAGGTATGTGAAGTCTACTTTGCATTGTGGACTATTCTATGAGACTGGGACAGAGATATGTGTACATGGGTACACAGATGCTGATTGGGCTGGTAGTATCTCAGATAGAAGATCTACCAGTGGATTCATGTTTTCTTTGGGGAGTGCTGCTGTGACTTGGAGCAGCAAGAAGCAGCCTACGGTTGCTCTATCGAGTACAGAGGAGCTGCTATGGCAGCATGTGAGGTAGCTTGGTTGAGAAAGCTACTTGCAGATTTGGGTCTATCAGTGGATAGACAAGTTGTCATTTTCTGTGACAACATTAGCAGTATACAGTTGGCCAGGAACCCAGTCTTTCATGCTCGTACAAAGCACATAGAGGTCCACTACCACTTCGTCAGAGAGAAGGTCTTGGCAGGAGATCTTGACCTTGTTTATGTCAGCACAGAGGATCAGGTAGCTGACATCTTCACCAAAGCATTGGGTACAGAGAAGCTCCGCAGATTCAGGGCTTCGCTTGGTGTACATGAGATGGAGTTGAGCTCGAGGGGGAGTGTTGAGATATCGAGCTCGTCTAGTGAGGCGGTGGACACTGATGACCCGCCTGGGGGATAGGCCCCACATTTACACCACTGGCATGGTTGGTGAGATCTTGGGTGATATGCGGCCAGTGGGATGACAGGTTGTGTGACAACCATTCTAGAGACTAGCATAGTTATAGCGCCAGCTCATTTAGTCGGGTTCACACTATAGAGAACCCGTGTATGTATTGGTTGAGTACCTTTCATATTATGTGTACTCTTATTCTTGTATATGGTGTGTTGAGTGTTGAGTAGAGAAGAAGAAGATTTCAGCCTCTCACCTTGTGTGTTCTCTATTAGGGTTTTGTGAGTGTGTGTGTGTGCTTGCAAGAGCTCAAGCTCTCTTCCCCCCTGCATCTTTTCAAAATCCCCTAGCTTCCTCAGGGTGACACGAGAGAGAGAGAGAGAGAGAGAGAGAGAGAGAGAGAGAATTGTATTTCATGTCCGATGGTAAAGAAGGTGTGAGATTTCCTTTCTCATGTATGGATTTTGTTAATTTAGGTTAAAGACTAGATTTTTGGGCAAGATTTTGAATGGGCCAGGTAACCTAGAACATTCAGATTTCTTTCATTTTTTTAGGTGGATAGGTTTGTGGCATATCTAGTTAACTAGAAATGCCTTCATATTTGATGCAAAAGTTGGTATTACATCTCACATAGGTCGTATAAAAGGGAAACTATTGTGGCAAGTCTCTTGCTTACGGTCAGCTCATTTGGTGGAGAATGCCACACGGCTATATATTGGATGAGGATACTCCAAGATACACCTATGGTTTGGAGTAATTAAAGTGAAGGGAAGCTAGTACATCCCATAGTGGCCATGTGGCCAATTGTAAAGTAATTTTGGTAATATATCTTATATTACAGAGAGAGAGAGAGAGAGAGAGAGAGAGAGAGAGAGAGAGAGAGTTTTAGATAGTTAGAGAGTGAGTTATAAAAAGGTAGAGAGAGAGAGAGAGAGAGAGTTGGAGAGAGAGAGCATGTTATAGAGATTTAGGGAGAGTTGGCTAGTTTGAGAGAAATAGAGAGAGTAAGAGATATTAAGAAAGCTTGAGAGAGTTAAAGAGAGAGAGAGAGTTACAAAGAGTTTAAAAGAGAAAGTTAGAGTGTGAGTTAGAGAAATGTAAAGAGAGTGAGTTAGAGAGAGATTAAGAGAGAGTGAGAGTGTTATGGGCTACCACACCTCCAAGAGGGAACTCAATGCATTCACCTAAAGGATGAGCAATAGATCATAACTCTTGTAGGGCACTTACCAAATGCTTTGAACTTGAGTCCCTTGAGGCCTCCAAGCTTGCTTGTTAACCTCCAACCTTCAAGATCCACCTCCACACTGTCACCGTAGAGTTACTTGCGCTGTCGCATAAGGCAATCACTCACTCTTCCACACAAGCATGAATCACACAAGCATAGAAAAGGAACAATGCTAGAATGCTCTCTTTCTCTCAATCTCTCTCAGGACATAAGGAAGATCTCTCTATAGCACAAAGGGGATTCTGTCTTTTCATTATGAGAAAATGCCTTATATACATTTAGCCCTTATTCACACTTGGGCACCAAAAACTTACTTAACTAGGCCTTGGGTGGCCAACATCTCATAATGTACAACTTTTATAGTATCATTTCATGACAGTTATTAATGTCCTCAATTGGAGGATCATGTTTGTTAATCCAAAATGGGATTAACATCCCCCCCTTCCTAATGTAGGTTATGTCCGCAAAACCTATTACCGAGGTCTAAAGACTTGGTCCTCACCAAACTCATGTCGGTAGAAATTTCTCTTGGATTGGAGCTTTCTAAGCGTGCGTTGAAATGCTGAGTGGGATCTCTAAAATCATGTATCCACCATGTCTTTGAATGTTATATGCATGTAGCAGCCTGGAAGACATCGCAGTCGGTGGTAGTAAAGCATGATGCCCCTGTCGGATGGCCCTTGGTTCATTGTCAAACTTCAATTGTTCTACTTCATACCCATCGTAGGGCTCCTTGGGTTGGTCTATAAGCACCACCACCAATTTTAAAAATCTGGCGCTAGCTAATTGCTGGGTCTGGAATTCTACGCCATGCCCGTATCCATGTAAGCATTTATTGTCTTTGCTCCTGTATGTTTACAAATGTTGCTGGTATGAAAATTGGGAAGTTGTAACAAACATGTGAGTCGCACCTTTTGGCTTCCTGAAATTCCAGCAGTGTTCATCTTCTTTTAACTGGCATGTACCCATTGTGTTAGTGGCGCACCCATATAGACTTGGCTATATTCCAAAATTGCCAGGTACTCCTTCCGCCAGTTTGGTTTTCGCTAATTTGGTTGTATGCCAAAGTCTTCCAATATGAGTTGCCCTTCATCGGTGACTATGGTGGCATAGCCGCCTCTTGTGTGCATAGGGTGTTCTTTCCTCCACCTTCGGAAGCAGTAGTAGCTGATCATGAATGTAACAATCCGTATTTCTAGCAGATCAGCTAACTTGAGGTTTGCCAACTTTGTGTGCTCTACCACATTCGCCCATAATGTTCCCTCTCTAGCCAAAGGAATTAATTCTTCTAAGTCAGGGCGTGGAGCTCGGAGAGGGTATGGCACATTGTGCTGTTTTGTTAGGGTGATCTCTGAGTAAGCTTATGGCATGATTCATCTAGTTGACTCAAATGGAATTATCTATATGAGGACCTTGAACATTAACTTTGGCTTCAAAGGAGGGTTGCCAACATGAATGAAACCCTCGTACTCTGCACCTGATAAAGATTCCAAAATGGTGTCATCAGTGAATGCCTCAATATTATCTTGTGGGATAGGATGTCATACCTCTTGAGAGTGCCATTATGGAGATGGGTGAGGTGCCAATATCTCCTTGGGCACAAGAGGGTTAGCGGGAAAATCTATCTCTAGAGGATTGAAGGTTGAGAAAATGCAGTGAGCTTGAGATGTGTTAGTAGCTTAATAGTGACATTAGAATAGACAGGGTAAGTTGATTTTGAAGATGAAGAAGAGGATTCTTCTTGACCCTGACTTGTGCTAGGGGGTGGGTGGCTAGGCTTATGAGACTTAATAAATTCTTGTAAGTCTGGAATCTCTTTGGAATTGGGATATTCAATGTGGGTAGCATCAAAATTGTATTGTACATTTGTTAGCATGGCTTCTAAGTGCTTGTAGATATTAGAGTAGAGTTTTAGAATACCAAAAGGATGATATAAAGTGGACTCACATAAATTTAGATGCTGGTGAGTGTTATATACCTCTAGCCACCCATGACTTATAATCCATTGGTAACTATGTGCTGCTACCTCATAGTTGGCGCAGGCATCTCAGGAATGTCATCCGGGACAAACTGGTCTAATTTTTCGACACTGTTGTCCAGAATTTTTGAAATGTGGAGGACGCGACACCAACTATGAAGGTTTAGTACTATAGGATATAAAGGGTAGAAAAGTATGTCTTGTGGATTAGTTAATACTAAGTCTCCCCACAAAACTCCCACTATTATGGTAGGGTCAGCATCTCTTTTAGTATTTTGTTCAATTAGGGTTAGTTCTCCTAGGCCTATATCTTCAGATAGATTTATGTCATACTGAAGTAGAGAGAGTGTTAGTGTAGACAAAAACAAGGTAAGAGTTTGAGGAGGGGCCCGAGTAGTTTTACTGGCAGCAGCTGACCCAACTCGGAGGGGCTCTCAAGGAGGAGGTGGAAATCATCGTTAGGCTCTGGCCCTGACTTTTATCTTGGACTGCCAGCTGAGACTCTAACTCTTGTATGCGGGAGTCAGTGTTGCTAAGGAGCTTTGAAATTGCCATTTCTTGGACCATCCTTGCAATATCTAATTCCTTGAATCTTCTGGCTGCGTCCTCTTAGGCCTGCCTGGCCGTTGCTTCTCTTTCCTGAGCTTTGGTGATTTGTTGGAGCCTTTGGGCAACTAGCCTCTGAATGTCGTGTAGTTGTTGTGTAAGCTGTGCCATTTCCTCTTGGTGTGCCAACTCTTTCCTTTGTACTTTAGCTTGGCTTAAGTGTTCTAATCTTTTCTGCATGGGCCTTGTTTGTTTGTTCCCTCTCGTGCTGTAAATGAGTTGCCCTTTCCTTTGCTGCCTTTAGCTGTGTTGTTAGCTACTGGATTTGGCATTGCAAATCTTCTTCTTTGGCCTCAGCATTGGTTTGGATCTCTTGTATTTGGTGTGCATGAAGTGTAGTGAGCTCCTTTGTGTGGTTGACCTCTTTCTGAAGCTTCTCCTTAGCTTGTTCTAATTTTGCGTTGAGGTCCACATTTTCCTTGATTCTTTGCATGATTGTTTGACTGAGGACCATGTTATTTCTTTCCAAGGCTTTATACCTATTCTCTTACTCCTCCATGGCCTTTAAGATCTTCATGATTACATCCTTATGGGTAGATTCAGTTGCTGCCAGGTTGTCTTTTAATTTTTGCACTTGTGTGCATGCATCGTTAACCTGTTTCTAGAGGTCCGCGTTATGGTCATGGAGCATGTGCATTGTGAGGAGGTGGCACCATGCCAGACCTTTTGTTCTTGCTCCCAGATTGCACTTGTGCTTGTTGCTTCTTCTTCCAGCCCAGTTTGTGGTTGGTTTCAAGAGCAGATCATCTAGTCCATCCATGGTCTCTTGTAAGAATTGTTGATAGTCTATGTTCTGCAGAGGGAGGCCAGCTAGGTATTCTTATTTCATCTTCCAACCGCCTTCTCTTGCTTAGACTGGATGGCTCTGGACTTTGTTGTCTTTTACTTGTGTCAATTAGGGCCTCTGTTTCTTATATTGGAGTTGTGGCCACCTCAATGCCTTGTCTTTCCTCATTATGTATTGGTGCTTCTTGTTCAGGCGCTGTTTCTATTGGCATGTTTGCCAAAGTTGATTCTTTGAGGGGAGATAGATCTGTAAATATTAGTTGAGTCGGGATTGTCGGAGGAGTAACTTGTTGCAGGGGATCCTGTGTGGCTTGGTTGAGAGTAGTCTCTTGCAATGCCTCTTGGTATGTTCGGATTTCCTAGGCCACTTCCGCCTCTAATCTTTGTGACTAAGCAGCTATATGTGGAATTACTCCCCTCATCTTCTTATCTGTCTTCTTCCTCCATCAAGATAGTCTGCCCCTCTTGCATATCTTCAGCTCTTAATTTGGGTTGATCTATGGCAGCTGTGTGCCAACTGCAAGTGCTCCTCTGGTTTTGGCTTTGGGAGAGGCCTTTTTGCTACATGATTTAGAACTTGTGTGAGTAGGTACGGGTTACAAATTTTGGATTGGTGGGACTTTAAGTAGTTCTCCATCTCTCTATGGACTTTAAGTAGTTCTCCATCTCTCTATGGACATAGTAGGCCCAATCTTCTTCTTTCTCCTCATGTACTTTTGCAATTCTATCCAAGGGAACCCTGTTATATCTTTCCATGGGCTTCGCCTGCATCATCAATGGTCCTACAAGCTTTTTTTGTAGCCTCATCCCGGATGTTTTTTTACTCAGGCCCATTTGAGTTGTAAGAAATTTTATTGATGAGCATTGCATCCAAAGGCATTTTGTCGATGGCATGTGCGTGGACCTTGACTGCGGGCGGAAGCTGCAGAGCATCCCATATGAGCTCTTTTGTGATGAGAAGTTGCTCGGAAGTGCCGTCAGCTTTGGTGATGGTTCCCCTTTTGGTGCCCTTGTCGTAGGTCTTGAGGTATTCATCATAGATGTTCTGTGTCGATACTTCTTGGGAGTATTTGTGCCATTTTTCCCAAACCAACCTTGTCCAACTTTGCTTTGTGACTTCGGCCTCCTCTATAATTTGGAGGCCTTCTGGACTGTGGTAATGTAGGGCTACCTTTCCATGGGCCGTGAGAGCTTCTTTGCTGATGATGGCCCCATGGAAGGCTTGGGCGGCATAAGGGCCCAAAAAGTTCAACTTTGGGACCTACACTAGCCTCTTTCTTTGACTTGCTAGGGATCCAGTGGTGCTGGCTTGAGTCGCCAGCTGGGATCTTGAGAGCTTCTGACTCTGATGTTAGAAATATGGTTGAAAATTGATGAATTGATTTGGATTCTCATTGAAGGATGATGATTTTATTAATTCTGGTTGAAAGTAGATAAGTTGAATAAATCATGATGATGATGAATGGAGAAAATTCTAGTGATGATGTTAGTAACTTGGAAGACGATCAAGAATTTCAGCAGATCACTACTATGAGATTAGTGGATAGTGCTGACAGAATGTTCGCAGCTTGACCTTTGGCCCAATGGACCCAATTGTGGAATGACAAATTAAGAACCTATATATCTGAAATTCCCATTGGGAATGTTCAAATGTTAATTGAAAATTACTGGTCTAATGGACCATTATTGTGTTAAGGATATGAATGAACTATTTTTTGATAATGAGTTCTGTATGTTTCTTCCTATAAAAGGGATCTTTATCCTAGGATTCTGAGAGGGTTGACCAAACTTTAAGGAACCCCAGAATCAGTTGGATTTAAAGTTTAATTCCTTTTTGGATTCGAATTATAAATAAAGTGGTATTTTCACCTGAGCGTCTTGGTTAAGTTGGAAAAAGGGACTTAACAAAGAATTTTTGTATTGATAGGATCATGGATCGAGGTCGTCGTGGTAGAAATGTTAGCCCCTGACTTGATGAGGAAGAGCTCGACCCATATGTTTGCAAAGCTCTCTTCATAGATCTCAACCTGGACCTTTCAAAGGTGAAGGAGAGCACTTGGGAGAAACAGTAGTAGAGAAGTGGATCAAAGCTATGGAGGAGTACTTCGATGTCACATGTTACAATGATAAAAGTAAGGTGGCTCTTGCCAGGGCTGAAGATCATAGAGACAGCCAGAGTGGCGTGGAGGAGCCACTGCAAGACAAATTGCTTGGATCAGAACACCTAGACGTGGGATGATTTCAAGGCATACTTTAGAAAGAGATTTTGTCGTCCAAGCTTCTCAGAAACAAAGATGAATGAGTTTCTTGAGCTAAACCAGGGGAGTTGAACTATGGAGGAATATCACCAGGGATTCGCTCTCCTCCTCAAATACTCGCCACTACTGAAGAATAGTTGATGGCTAGGTTTATTCAGACACCATAACTCAACGAGATAAATTAAGGAAGTCAAGGACCAAGATTCCAGATTCCAGCTCCGTCCTTCCAGAGTAATCAAGGTCCCTTGCGTCAAAGTCAGGGAAACCCCAAAGGTAGATTCCCTAACCAACCCCAAAGGTAGATTCCCTAACCAACCCTCAGCTTCAATGCAAAGTAATGCAAGACCTCAGTCTCAGAATTGGGGATGTCCAAGAGAGAAGTTTCCAAACCAGCCATCTACTTGCAAAGCAGTAACGCTGTGGGTAATAGAAGAAGAAAGACATGTAAGAGATTATCCTCCAGCTCTGTGAAGATGAGGACATCTCGCATTTTTTAAGTGGGGTAGGATGTAAGATTCCTCTCTCCAGCTTTTGATGATGTAAAGATGAAAGAACCTCCCCTTCAGTCTCTTGTAATCATCAGAATGGAAAAAGATCTTGTTTTTCCTTATTTTTGGCCTAGAGACAGAAAATATTCTCGAGAGAGGTAATATAATTTTATGATATTTTTGGATACAAAGTTATCCTTTAAATTTAAGATGAATTACCTTGAAACAAAAGTTTAAAAAGAGTTTTCTAATATGCATTAGAAAGTAATTGAATATGTGCACTGGACACCTTAGCCTAGGGGTACCTATTTTCAAAAAATTATGGATTAAGGTCCAAAGAGTGTTCTAATGGGCCAAAGGTGTTAATCCAAGTGTTTTAATAAGAAAAATACAAGAATAAAAGAAAAGCCACCAAAAATGAGTAATTCTCACATAAGATGAAGAGTTGACTAGTACTGGTACTTAATATAAAAAAATGGAAATTTTGACACCTCAGGAGGGTGAGTGGAGCTCATAAAGGAGGCACCTAGAATCTCCATCATTTCCCTAATTTTTAATTCAAAAAATGAGATATTTTATCTCTCCTCTCTCCTCTTTTGAACTAGATAAAAAAAGTGAGCCTTAACAAGTCTAAAACGTGTCCAAATTGGATCAAACTGAAGCTGGAAGCCTCTAGATCCTAGTTGGGCTTGGTTGGTGTCCTCCCTCACCTATAAATAGAGCCCAATTCCTTTGTGTTTTCATCTTAGAGTATTTCCATGCTAGTGTAATTTTCATTTTAGTGTAATTCCTTTATCCCTCTTCCTTGCCTCTCCATTGTGAAGCTTTGGTGCTTCACTAAACCTCTTCTCTTGAAGATTACCTCTTCTCTTGGTGACCAAGCCTCTTCCTTGAGGGCTAAATAATTTTTGCAAGGTAAAGAATCAAGCAAACCAATGGTAAGCCTAAACAATGATGTTTACTCTTTTTTAGATGTTGATCTTCTTCCTAACCTCTACACATGCTTGGGAAGCATTTTATTTCATGGTTTTCCTCTTAAAACCATGCCTTTCTTGATTTATGTTGTTGTTTAGATGAAGTAATGTTTATGTTTATGCTTAGGTTTATGCATAAACTAATTTTTATATTAAAAGTAGAATTTTAAGCGTTCTCATTTCATAGAAAATGTGGGGAAGCTATGGTAAAATTTTATCATTAGAAAATGAAGGTTATGCACAAACTAATTTTTATATTAAAAGTGGAATTTTGGGCATTCTCATTTCATAGAAAATGCGGGGAAGCTATGACAAAATTTTATCATTAGAAAATGAAGGTTTATTTATAATAAATTTTATGCTAAAAGTGGAGTTTTGGTCCTACACTCGTGGTCCTACACTCGGGGCCTCACCACCACGGATATCCGAACAGGTGACTAGTTCCTCGGTTCTTCCAAAACCGAACTTAGAAAAACTTCCCTTGCCCGGAAAGCACAGGCGATTCCTCCAGGATAAAATTTTACTCTAACGTAGTCAGGGTCATTACTGACCAAACTGATCCAATCGAACCTAAAGTCACTTGGTCAGATCAAGGAAGAAACTTGCACTTGGATCATAGAGATCAACGCTTTTTTCCCCATCGAGAGGCACAGTCGTTGATTCCTTTTTCCATAGAACAATTACTATCCGGGATTTACTTCGTCTAACGTACTACAATAGAAATTGAGTCTCATTTTACGGATCCATCAGTCTAGCCTAACCCCATCCAGTCCCATGGGTTAGCCAACCACCCAACCACTGTAGTAATAGGATCCAATTAGGAATTTGGTTAGGTTTTGTCCCGGGTACCAGGGAAAAGAGTTCCCAGGCCCCCTAGCTGGATGTTCATGCAAACATAAAACTAGTCACACCACTTACACACCCAATATGAAATTGCCTTTTTCCCAGATTCAAATGTATTTAAATCAGTCATTTAATGAAATCATAGTGTTAATGATCATAAACTTCCAAGCATCTAGCTGAATCTTAATTTCTAATCATTTCTTTATCGGAGTATCTATGGCATCATTGAACGCTCACCACCTGCTCACTCAGGGGCCTTTTCGATAGTTCCTAGCTCATAGTACCCGACAAATATTCACTTATAAAAGTCAAGATGGAATCCTCGTTGAAGATCAGCAAGATCAATCAATAGATCCATATAAGAGAGCTATGGTCTTATCAGTTGTTTGAAGACCAGCAAGGTCAATCAACCAGATCCATACTCGATTTCAGAAAACAACTCTTACTCCTTGTTCCAATATCTTCCACGACGCACGTGTGGGTATCTTCGGTGACCCAGAGCCTGAGCACCATATTAGCACCCTCTAGGATCCTTCGCAGGTCACCTGGCGCTTCACTCATAGGCCGCTTCCTTGTTCCCTCATCCACCGTACCGGAAGCTCACCATTTAAATCGAACCAAGGCTGGTGTCAGCCGACCTTGCTACGCGAGACATCCTCCATTGACTCTCCATTCAGCAGTTGTAACTTTATCAATTAGGTCTCCACACGACCTTAATCACAAGACGATCAAAATGCTTCCCCAGCATTCTTGACATAAAACAGTCATTTTCAGACAGTTTACAAATACAGTTTCTATAAATGAACTCTCGTCTTTCCACATTATCCCTCATCAAATCCACATTACTTATTCCACATTCCATTCATATGTGTACTCATTCTTATCCAATCACATCATTTTCCATCTCATCACATCAGATTCATTCACATCACATATCATTCATTCACATCCCAATTCACATGCCATCACATCTTAGGTAAGTCATCGATTCTCTGCAGAACTCTATTTTCAGAACTGCAGGAAGACAGATTGGTTGTGCAGACATTGTGTGTGCTGCAAGGAGGTCAAACAGTTGCCATTGGGTGTACGTATGCACATTGAGGTCAGTGGTTGACATTTGAGTGTAGTATAGTACCGCTGCAGAAAATACAGCAGTTTGTGTTGCAGGACAAACTAGAGTGCTATTTCTGGTAAATTTGTGTGTTTGGCAAGATGTCAAATGATGGCATAAACCAGATTGTTGTTGAGAAGCTTGATAAGAACAACTTCCATGCTTGGAGGTTCAGGTTGACAAACTTTCTGATGGGAAAGGGTTATTGGGACTACATAGAAGGTGAGCATGAAGAGGCACCAGAGATACCGGAGATTAATCCGACTGCTACAGATGTGAAAGAGTTCAAGGATTGGAACCAAGGAGCCAAAAATGTTATGTATTGGCTCTCTATCAATATACAGGACACCATGATTGGGCACATACAGGATGCCAAGTCCCCCAGAGACATGGGACACCTTGGTAAAACTCTATGAAACGAATACCAAGGCATGAAAGATACAGTTGAAGAATGAACTTCATACTGTGGAGAAAAAGAGTATGTCTGTGATGAATGACTATGCATTGAAGATCAAGGGTATTGTGGAATCCTTTGCATCTATTGGCATTTCAGTAGATGATGATGATAAGGTGGAAGTCTGTCTACGTGGTCTCGGGCTAAAATACAAGGCGTTCAAGACGTCTATTCAGACTCGGGAAAACATTCCCAATTTCACAGATTTGGTGTCTATGTTGATTATAGAAGAGAAGAGCTTGGGTGAAGACCAACAGTCTTCACAAAACAAAAACAGTTCAGAGCAACGGGCCTTCTACACAAGTTCAAGAAGAGGACGAGGTAGAGGAGGCCGTGGATGCGGCCAAGGAGGTGGCCGAACAGGTAATCGAAATTATGGCCAGCAACAGCAACAACAATAGTTCCAGAATTCACAACAACAACAACACGCAGGTGGAAGAGGCCAATTCAGAGGCAGGGGGAGTCAAAGAGGTCATGGAAATTGGCAAAGTAGTATAATGATACACGTGGATGCTTTTATTATGGTAAGCCTAGACATGTGCAGGTAGATTGTTATAAGAAGGCTCACATGCAAAATGGGAAATTGCAGCAAAACAACTATGCATCCTCGAGCAGAAACAATGAGAATAATGAAAGGTTGTTTGTTATGCAGCATGTCGTGAATGCCACGTCTAAAAATGTTGAAGCAACACATAAAGATGATGTATGGTACCTTGATTCAGGTGCTTCGAACCACATGACAAGTCATGGGAGTGGTTCAAGGAGATGAAAAACCTTGAAAGACCAGGTTTTGTGGAAACAGGGGATGACACTGCTCATCCAATTGCCCATGTTGGAGATGTGCCATTGTCTACGCAGGATGGCAAAGTGAAGTACCTTGTAGATGTACTTCATGTTCCGAACATAACAAAGAATCTAGTTTCAGTTGGCCAGATGATTGAGGAGGGCTTGCAGGTTTGGTTTAACCCTGATGGTTGTTATGTTGAAGACTTTAAAGACAAGTGCAAGTTGGTTGCAAAAGGCAACAGAGTGGGCAGAATGTTTACATTGAATGATGTAAACATGCTTAAAGTGAGTGCTGCGATGTTTGCAAATGGTTCATGAATTGTTGCAGACACACACATTTGGCATAAAAAAATTGGACATGTGAATGTGCAGAGAATGAAGTCTATGCAGACTAAAGGAATTGTGACAGGGCTGCTAAAGTTTAAAGTTAAAGGTATGCAGAAAATATGTGAAGCATTCCAATTTGGAAAGCAAACAAAGCATGTATTTCAACATGACAGAAATGTGAGCAAAAATGCACTAGATGTTGTGCATTCAGATGTATGGGGTCCTACGAAGAGCATGTCTATGGGAGGCTAATGGTATTATGTGACATTTATTGATGACCACACAAGGAAAGTGTGGGTATACTTCATGAGGGAGAAGGGTGAGGTGTTCACTCATTTTCAAAATTTCAGAGTTATGGTTGAAAAGCAAACAGGGAAATATGTAAAGTACCTAAGGTCAGATGGAGGGGGAGATTACTTCTCCAATGAGTTCTCTGAATTTTTAAAGAAGAATGATATTCGGAGATAGTGTACATGCAGATACACTTCACAGCAAAATGGAGTTGTTGCTGAGCTGAAAAACAGGCACATTGCTGAGATTGCGTGCGCATTGATGGGAGAAAAGAATATGCCGCATAGCTATTAGGTTGAGGCTATTTCTACAATAGTTTACATCATGAACATGACTCCAAGTGCAGCCATACATGATGTAACTCCAGAGGAGAGGTTTACTAGCAAAAAACCTGATTTGTCTCATCTGAAAGTATTTGGATGCATTGATGTGCATGTGCCAGATGAGCTGAGAACTAAGCTAGATCCAAAAGCTGAAAAATGTGTGTTTATTGGATATTCCCTTAAGCAAAAGGAATGCAGGTGTTATAACCCTGCTACACGTGAGTTGAGGGTAAGCAGGAATGTTGTTTTTGATGAGATGAGGAGCTGGTATGCTGCTGAAAAAGAAGCTGTTTGGGCTGATGTGAGTGGAAATGTGGTTACACAGAATGCAAGTTAGCAATCACAATCTTTGAGTGGACCAGGAGAGTCCTCATCTAGTGGTTCAATTAATAGACCATGGAGTGGTAGGCTACATCATAATACCAGTCCTGCAAATGTGATTAGTACATCACATAAAGGCAAAGAGAAAGTGGTTGAGCCCCTTAGTATGCCTGACATTTCTGCAGGGCATTCTCATGTTGATGGAGAGTCTAGTGGCTAAGAGATGAGCCTTGATGAGGAGCTTGGGATACCAGCTATGAGAACACCTAGTGTAAAGAAGGCTATGGAAGCCATGAATGCAAAGCTGTGAAGATCTGGGAGAGTAAAGAATCTTGTGTAGAGGTTTGCCTATGATGGTTATGTGGCACATCACTATGCATACATGGCAAAAGTTGTGCAGGTTGTAGAGCCCACATGCATTGATGAGGCTGTTGGAAATGTGTGTTGGGAGAAAGCTATGGATGAGGAGATGGATGCACTATATGGAAATGAGACTTGGGATATAGTGCAATTGCCTGAAGGCAAGAAAGCCATTGGATGCAAGTGGGTGTACAAAGTAAAACATAATAGTGATGGAAGCATAAGCAGGTATAAGGCTAGATTAGTAGCCAAAGGATATGCGCAGACAGTATATGGCATTGATTATGAGGAAACTTTCAGTCCAGTTGCCAAGATGGCAACAGTGAGAGTTGTGATAGCAGTGGTTGCATCAAAGCAATGGTCTTTACATCAGATGGATGTAAAGAATGCATTTTTGCATGGGGATTTGCAGGAAGAGGTGTATATGTGGCAGCCACCTGGTTATGAGGATGTGAGTCACCCTGAGTATGTTTGCAGGTTGAAGAAAGCCTTGTATGGTTTAAAACAAGCACCAAGAGCATGGTCTGACAAGATTTTTGAATATCTTGTCACTATTGGCTTTCATGTAGCCAATGCAGATTTCTCATTGTATGTGAGACACAGTGATAGAGGGGTTGTGCTTGTTATCATCTATGTAGATGACCTGATGATTACGGGGGACCCTAACGTAGAGATCTTTGATGTAAAGATCTTACTTAGCCTACAGAAGTTTGAGATGAAGGATCTGGGGGAGCTCAGATATTTCTTGGGCATTGAGGTGATTAGGTCACCACATGGTATTGGAATACTACAGAGACAGTATGGCTTGGATATGTAGTCCAAGTATGGTATGACAGGCTATAAGCCTATCTCAGTGCCATTAGATCAGAAGCAACTATCCGCATAATTAATCACCTTCACAAAATAGTTTACATATATGTGGCTCTACAATATATTTTTCACAAAACCTCAACAAAATTGAGAAACCAAATCTCCAAAATGTGTCCTATCTCCTTATGACCAAATTGATTTGTTCTACATCTGTGGCTATTATTTTATCCTTTTCACAAAACCCAAACGACGTAGATTGATATACTCCCAACAAGAACAAAAACCATTAGCCTATCATATATTCATGCCTTGTTGAGTGAATAAGCTTTATATAACCTTCTAATTTCTAGCCTTGTAGTTTTTGTGTTCCCTTTAATTTTTTTTAAAAAAGGGGAATAAATGATTCTTCTTTCAATTGTGTCCACAATTAATCATGTTTTCAAGATGGCTTGCAACTATCCCCATAATCACTCACCTTCACAAAATAGCTTGCTTACATATAAGGCTGCAATTTAAAAAAAATCATAAAACCTCAACAAGATCGAGAGACCAAATCTCCAACATGTGTCTCATCTACCCATGGAAAAAGTGATTCGCCATGGCTGTTATTATCCTTTTCATAAACTCCAACCCAACCCAATAGTTGAGTGCAGATACAGGAGAGATTTTGGAGGATCCTACTATGTATAGGTGCAGAGTAGGAAGCTTGATCTACATGACGATCACCAAGCCGCCAGATTTAAGCTATGCTGTTGGGTTGGTGAGTCAGTTTATGTAGGTTCTCGGAAGTCGCATTTGGATGCATTGAGATGCATACTGAGGTATGTGAGGTCTACTTTGCATTGTGGAGTATTTTATGAAACCGGGACAGAGATATGTGTACATGGGTACACAGATGCTGATTGGGCTGGTAGTATCTCAGATAGAAGATCTACTAGTGGCTTCATGTTTTCTTTGGGAGTGCTGTTGTGACTTGGAGTAGCAAGAAGCAGCCTACGGTTGCTCTATCCAGTACTAGAGAGGCCGAGTACAGAGGTGGTGCTATGGCAGCATGTGAGGTAGCTTGGTTAAGAAAGCTACTTTGCAGATTTGGGTCTATCAGTGGATATACAAGTTGTCATTTTCTGTGACAACATTAGCAGTATACAGTTGGCCAAGAATCGAGTTTTTCATGCTCGCACGAAGCATATAGAGGTCCACTACCATTTTGTCAGAGAGAAGGTTTTGCAGGAGACATTGACCTTGTTTATGTCAGCACACAGGATCAGGTCACTGTTATCTTCACCAAAGCATTGGGTACAGAGAAGAAATTCAGGGCTTTGCTTGGTGTACATGAGATGGAGTTGAGCTCAAGGGGGAGTGTTGAGATATCGAGCTCATCTAGTGAGGCAGTGGACACTGATGACCCGCCTGGGTGATAGGCCCCACACTTACACCACTGGCATTGTTGGTGAGATCATGGGTGATATGCAGCCAGTGGGATGACAGGCTATGTGACAACCATTCTTGCATAGTTATAGCGCCAGCTTATTTAGTTGGGTTCACACTATAGATAACCCTGGTATGTATTTGGTTGAGTACCTTTTTATAAGGTGTGTACTCTTATCTTTGTATATGGTGTGTTGAGTGTTGAGTGAAGAAGAAGAATATTTTCAGCCTCTCACCTTGTGTGTTCTCTTTTAGAGTTTTGTGAGTGTGTGTGTGCTTGCAAGAGCTCAAGCTCTCTTCTCCCCTGCATCTTTTCAAAACGTATGTGGGTTGCATGGAACAAATTTAGAGAATCATTATGTCTATCTAAGGTTGAAACCAAAGCGGTAGGTATTTTCCATCTAGACTCCATTTGGTTCTCAATGTTCCTAGATGACTATGTAGGTGAACAGAATCTCAAGAGAGCTCACAAACTATCAAAGAAAGGTATACAATGTTGGGGAGATGTATGGGATTTCACTACGCAAAAATGGATGGTACTTGAACATTTAATGCAAATTTTTAGACTCAATAGCGAGGATATACTCTTCCTCCAGTCTAGACTAACCATGGGACCCAGAGAAGGCTACACTCATCCAATGCAGGAGTGCCTTTACGTTAGATGCCTTTAACTAGTCTAATTCCAGTACTCTTTTTCCCATCCCCCCCTTGCTGTTTAAAGGTTTGCCAGTGCACGTTAGGTTGAATGCCAAATAGAACCTATTGTGGGATAAGCAAGAATGGGAATTTAGATTCTCCAAAATATGATCTTCTATAATTCCCCCTAAGAAGCCTATATTGCTATGGTTAATCATGCACAAAGGACTGTGGGCAAATTTTAGAGCCAATAAAATTAGAATCAGAGATGGTCTTTGCCACCTCTTTATCTCTTGCAAATTCAATAAAGGTCTCCTAGAGTTTATGCAACAATGTTGTTCCCCTATCAAGACAACACAGTCAACGTGGAAGTTAATCTTACTTAAGGGCTTTACTGGTGGATGCTCGTGTAAGTTATGGAATGCAATTAGGGCAGAATATATATGGTGTATTTGGATTATGTGCAACTACTCGGTATTTCATAATGCATATTTTTACAAATGCCCAGGCATGAGGCATGCTCTGTATGTGCAGATGAGGATGATCATAAAGTAGAAAACACTATGTGCCAGGCTCAACACTCTAGGATTGAGGTGGAGGAAGCCTTGGCTATCAATGAAGTGTGTGAAAAGTATGAGGAGAAGATCCGGAGCATCAAAGCGGATCGTGCAAGATAGAAACAAGAGTGGACGAAAGTTGGAAATATGCTCAAAGAGGAAGATGCTAAATTAGTTCAATTCATATTGAATCTGACGGTTGAATGCCTTTCTTAACTTTTGCTTTAGAATACAGATACGCACACACTCCTCTTTAAACTTTAACTTATAAAATAATCCATTGACAAACAATTATTTTGAGTGTTGTGTGAAGAAGAAGAATATTTTCAGCTTCTCACCTTGTGTGTTCTCTTTTAGGGTTTTGTGAGTGTGTGTGTGCTTGCAAGCGCTCAAGCTCTCTTCTCCCCTGCATCTTATCAATTCCCGAGGGAAAATGGACTCATATTTTGATGGATTTCATCATGGCACTTCCTCACACAAAGAGGGGATGGGACAACTTGTATGTGGTGGTGGATAGGTTGTTGACCAAGGTTGCACATTTTATCCCTACCAAAGTGAAGTACACGGCGTCTATGGTTGCAAGACAATTCGTGGAAAGTGTGTTCAAATTGCATGGTATGCCACAACAAATTGTTAGTGATAGAGATGCAAATTCATGAGTTTGTTTTGGAGGACTTTGTTTGAGATCATGGGTACCAAGCTCACACCGACGAGCACCGCTATCATCCTCAAAACCGATGGTCAAATTGAGAGAGTGAATAAGTGGGTGGAGACCTATTTGAGACACTATTTCCATGAGACTCAAAGTGTTTGGGATGAGTGCTTGCCTCTTGCTGAATTTGCTTACAATAGTACATATCATGCTAGCATTGGAATGTCGCCATTTGAGTCTTTGTATGGGTACAAGGTGAATGTACCAAGCATGATTGCCAAGCGAGAGGATGTGAATCCAAGTGCCAAGGAAGAGGTTGAGAAGATGCTTACACTTCTTCAACAATGTAAAGAGAACATGAATCATGCTCAAGAGAGGATGAAGGTTTATGAGGACCAACATAGGATGCCAATGGAGTCCAAGGAAGGGGATTTTGTATTTTTGAGAATCCCTAAGTCTAGATATGCCTCTCTCAAAGACAACCCCAACACTAAATTGACTCATCAATATTATGGTCCATACAAGGTCTTGAGGAAGGTTGGTGAAGTGGCATACCAACTCTTGCTTCCACCAACAACAAGGATACATGATGTCTTCCATGTATCTCAAATGAAGCCTTATGTGGGATTAAAAGTGCAAGTCTTTGATGAGCTGCCACCTATGAATGAAGAGGGCATGATTGAGTATGTTCTGGAAAGGGTGTCAGGCACTAGAGAAAGAGTGTTACGCAGCTATTCCATTGTGGAATACCTCATAAAATGGAAGGGTTTACCCGAGGAAGAAGCTTCATGGCAGCCCACATCAATGTTGGAAGGTCATGAAGAGGTTTGGCATGCAAATGAGGGATGAAAATGGAGTGGACAGCAGTGAATATACTTACTGGAATTTCTGAAAATTCACTGTTATGCAGCCCTAAACATGGTAGATATGGATCCTCATTTTTTGGAAGCTTCATGCATCTGAAGTGTCAACCTTGAGTACTTGTTTGGGAGCATTTTACATAGGTTTTAGCCTATGGAAAGTGATGCTTCCAACTTTGGAGAAATC